>NC_063225.1:20592177-20832177 GCF_020740725.1 Corvus hawaiiensis | reverse complement strand
ACACAAAATCATCATCGGTCACCCCTCCTGCCCTGCGACTTTGTCCTCTCATTCACCATTAAAAGCTCTGTAACTCCTTCTATAGAATAAGCTGGCTGCAAATATTTCTGGACCATCAGCCACTCCTCAGGAGTAAACTCTGTCATTCCATCTTTGAGCTGCAATGCCCTTCTTCGATTCCTGCTCTTGCTGGATGTGTTACACCGTGACCCACGGTGGCAGCTGCCTTTGTGCTGGATGTCAGCTGCAGTCTCTGCACGGCTCAAATGCAACAAGGAACGGCCTCCAGCTCGGCAGAGGCTTCTGGAAGAGGACCTGATTCCTCTCTTTTCTTGTGTTCCCTGGGTCCTGCTGCTACACCCCTGCCCAGGTGGGCGAGGGGAAGAGAACCATGGCACAGAGGGCTGGGGTTCCTCACCCGCCAGTTCCTCCCGTGTGAAATAAACCCACAGACACGGCTTTCTTACGGGTCAGACGGGACACGGCCCGATCCGGGGCGGTGCAAGTGCCTCGCCTGGGCGTCAGCTTCCAAGGCACAGGAGTGTCAGGGAGGCCTGTGACGCAGGGGACAGGCTGCCTGATGTGTGGCCAAATCCACACAGCTCCTGGCTGCTCCAACAGGGATAATCCTGCTCCTCCCAGCACCGCGGCACTGTGTGCCCGCCACCTTTGCCCACACCAGAGATCGGCCTTGTGCCGCAGGGAGGCAGCTCAGCAGCTAAAACGGCAGAAAACTTTTGTTACCAGGCGAAGGAATCGCACTTTTCCAGCGGGAATTGGCTCAGCCCTCTGCTGTGGGAGCTGCTGTCCGGTTTGAGTGCCTGTTCCACACCAGCCATCCCCGCCTCAGGGTCACACGCCCACGGCGATGCCCGCGTGCCCAATCCACGCCAGAAGGATGAATGCTTGGGATAACTGCTGCTAACTCCATTATTGCCCTGCACCCGGGCTGGAGCCCACGCTGCCGGTGTGAGAAAGGCCATTCGAGTGATCTTTCGGGGGTGAAAAGAAGAACGTCTCCAAAATCCAGCATGAAAGGCGTTCTAGGAAATCCAGCTCTCACTGCTGACTCAATAGGTCAGTATGAAAGCTGAGCACATAATTCATACAGAATAATTCCTCCTGCTTTCCTCTTTTTTCCTCCCCCTGCAGAAATGATCATTCTCATTTAGATAACCCAGAGCGAATCCATCCTGTTGGAATGGGAGCCCGGGGCTGTGCTTTTAATGAAGCTGGAGCAGCAGTTTGCAGAAGGATCGTTTGTGCCACCAGGGTTTTTCTGTGCTAATGACTTTTCCTCTCACACCTCCGGGTGTTTTTCAAAGAGCTCCAGCCCTGCTGTAACCCAGGGAACTCCAGCCGGGGCCAGGGAGAAGCCCTGTCAGATTGAGGAAGTGCCTTCCTTCCTGTGATAGATGAAAAGCAGAGCGCAGAGCCCGAGGGCATGGATGGCTCAGGGACCAGGTGATGGATATGGAGCTTCTGAGAGGATGGCTGGGATCCATCCGAGTCAGGGGAGGGCGGGGAGCTCTTATTCGGTGCAGGAAGAGAGAGGAGAGGGTGGATTCGGCTCCTGCTCTGCACCTTGGGATGCGGACTGTGACTGGGAGCAGAGCCCTGAGGGTGACACAGCCGGGCTGCGGCACCCGAGGAGGAGCTGCACTGTGGCTCAGGGACTGCCAGCAGTGATTACGATTATGGGCTGCCAGTGTCCGAGCTGCGGGCCACACAGCTCCGGTTCCGAAGGTCTCAGGAGCCCCCAGCTCCTGCCCGCTCCCTGGAATACATCTGCATTCCCGTGCGGGAGGAAAACAGGAAGCGTAGCATGCGGGAGGAACTGTGCAGGGCTGGGAACAAACGCCTGCCACTGAGAGGCTCCTGCTGCAAAGAGGTGCTGGTGTTGCGGGGAATTCTGGAGTGCCCTCCAGCACTTCCCTGGCTCACCAGGGAGAGGAGGGCCAGGAACATTCCAGAAGAGCTGGGCCCTGCACGAGCACAGGAACGTGAGTGGTGACTGCAGCTTCTCTGCTTTCCATCAGGAACACTCGGGACTTTGTGTCCTGGTGTAACGCAAGCCAGGCTGGGTCCCAGGGCAGCAGAGCTCCCTCCGCCCCAGCACTGCCTGTGCTTCCTGTCTCTCTGCTGCCTGCACTGGGAGAAGGGAGCCGAGTGTGGATTCACATTCACAGGATATTCTTGGATAGAGTTAATAGCCCTGGTTTTGACAGACCAAAACCGGCTCTGGCTTCAGCATCCCTGCTACAAGATCAGGGCTGTCCTTCCAGCCAAAGGACACCTTGCCATTCTTTTGGAAAGGGCAGCTTGGGAAAGCGGGAGGAGCAAAAGTTCCCTCAGAAAGTCATTCCTGGTTATGTAAGAGCTCCATGTTGGAAATCCCGTGTCTGTGGAACGAGCTGGCGGGATGCCACCAGAAGGAACCCGAAAGGCCGCCCTGAAGCCCCCCTGCAGCAGCGCTGCCACGGCCTCAGCGCTGGGAGGGACCAAGGACGCCGTGGAGAAGCGGGGCCGGCCCTGCCAGTGCCTCCAGTCAGGGCTGTGTGTGAACTGGGCCTGTGCTCTGTGCGGGCAGCCGGCTCGGGCGCTGGCCAAACCACGGCCACCAGAACGCCTCTGCTGCGGCTGGCCAGGGCCACCATCCCTCTGCTGCGGCTGGCCAGGGCCAACATCCTTCTGGGGCCACCAGAACCCCTCTGCTCCAAGCTGGCCACCACCATCCCTCTGCTCCAGCTGGCCAGGGCCACCACCATCCCTCTGGGGCTACCACCATCCATCTGGGGCCACCACCATCCCTTGGCTCCAGCTGGCCGGGGCCACCATCCCTCGGCTTCAGCTGGCCGGGGCCACCACCATCCCTCTGGGGCCACCACCATCCCTCTGCTGCAGGCTGGCTGGGGCCATGGGGCTACCGTGTCCATGGGGACATCCTGGGGCAGCACTGGGCAGGGCAGCGGCTGCTCCGGGCACACCCTGCCAGGCCCAGCCCAGCCCACGGCACAGCCCCTGTGCCCGGCTCTGCTGGCACAGCTGGGCTGGGTGTGAGGGCACATCTGGGCTGGGTATGAGTGCAGAGCTGGGCTGGGTGTGAGTGTACAGCTGGGCTGGGTGTGAGTGCACATCTGGGCCGGGTGTGAGTGCAGAGCTGGGCCGGGGTCTGAGTGCACATCTGGGCCGGGTGTGAGTGCAGAGCTGGGCCGGGGTCTGAGTGCACAGCTGGGCCGGGTGTGAGTGCACATCTGGGCCGGGTGTGAGTGCACAGCTGGGCCGGGTGTGAGTGCCCACCTGCTCTGGGATGCCACTGCTGGCTTGCCACCCTCTGGAGCTGCTGTGCCCGGATCCAAGGGCTTTGTGGGGCTCTGGGGGCCCTGGGGCAGCGGCACCCCGATGATGCCAACGGGAACCAGGGCGAGCCCCCCATCGGAGCGCTGGCTCCGGCAGGGTCGCTGCCATGCCGGGCTCCTGGGCGGATTCTGCTCCACGGGGAGGCACTGCCGCTGCCCGCGGCCCTTTGCCAACGCACTGCCAACGGAGCGGGAGCGCTGTAGCTCCACATCCCGCTGGTGCCCAGCCAGGGCTGGGATCTGTGCCCACACCATGGCTAGTACACAACTGGGATAAACCCCCTGGGGATAACCAAGGAGCTGTGACCCTGCTCCAGCTTAATGGAAAGCAAAGAATTTGCTCTTCATTTCTGGCTTAAACACCCCACGGGGCTGAGGAGGAAACGCAGATCTCTTTAGAGAATGAAAACAGGCTCACATGCTGCTGCGAGTGCCCCAGGGTCAGCGTTCAGGTTGTTCTCTGTGAGGAAAGACATGTTCACCCACATTTAGGAGGAGTATTTGTGGGCTGTGGGGAAGGAAGCTGACACGCCTTTCAGCCTGCCTCGCTCTCCTTGGCTTTTGAAGATACCAGAGGTAAAGATCCATTTCCTCTCAGAGGCATTAGCTGCCTTCTCACCGCCGGTGTTAATCTGCCGATAGACAGGGACGGGTGGGTGCTGCAAAGAGCTCTCCTGAGCCTACAGTCCTGTTAGGCCAGCTCACCGAGGGTGGCTGTGCTGAGTCCCTGCGGCGCTGGGGGTCACCCACACCCACCCAGCCTGGACCACGAGCTCGTTCCAGCCAATGTGCGAGCTGAAGGCAGCTCACTGAGAAAGCAGGTGTGGGTGACCTGGGCATCAGTGCCAGGTGTCACCTTCCCCACACCCGGCATGAGTCCTGACCGACACAGCCAGGCGAGGGGAAGGGTTTGGGAGCCCCCATGTGCAGCCCCATCCTGGGAGGCTGCAGCGAGGGCCAGACAAAGAACACGGAGCTGGCAGGGTGGGCTTCCCCAGGAGCACAAACCTGCCCGGGCATACGCAGAGCCAGCCCTGGGCACAGGCGGGCACACAGAGCCAGCCTTGGGCACACACAGAGCCAGCCCTGAGCCAGTCTGGGCACACAGAGCCAGCCCCGGGCACACACAGAGCCAACCCTGAGCCAGTCTGGGCACACAGAGCCAGCCCTGAACACACGCAGAGCCAACCCTGGGCACAGCCAGGCACACAGAGCCAGCCTTGGGCTCACACAGAGAGAGCCCCGGGCACACACAGAGCCAGCCTTGGGCTCACACAGAGCGAGCCCCGGGCATACACAGAGCCAGCCCTGGGCACAGCCCTGAGAGCACAGAGCCAGCCCTGAGCCAGTCTGGGCACACAGAGCCAGACCTGAACACACACAGAGCCAACCCTGGGCACAGCCAGGCACACAGAGCCAGCCTTGGGCTCACACAGAGCCAGCCTTGGGCTCACACAGAGCGAGCCCCGGGCATACACAGAGCCAGCCCTGGGCACAGCCCTGAGCGCACAGAGCCAGCCCTGAGCCAGTCTGGGCACACAGAGCCAGCCCCGGGCACACACAGAGCCACCGTGGCCACCTCAAGCATGCACAGCAATCGGGGCTGGCAAGGCAAGGGCGCTCCCGCAGGAGCTCCGCCTGTGGGGTGACGGAGGGTGCGGCGCAAGGCACGGCAGCGTCTCGGCTGCTCTTTCCCCTCTCCCGATGCTGCTGTGGGAAATGCATCATCCCCCTCCCCTTGCTCCTTCCTCACCCTCCCCAACTTCCTATTCATTCTCCATGGGATGTCACGCTTAAGATGCGGCAAAATATAATCCAGTTTGACTCCTGTCCTGAGCAACTCCTAGGGTTTTGGTGAAGAATGGACACGTCCTTCTTTGGGAAGAACGGACACATTTCTACACGTTCTTTTCTTTGGAAGAACGGAAAAAATGCTGTTCTAGCCACTAAATTATACAAAGATGTTCGAGGCATCGAACATTAGGTGTTCCAGGAAGGCTGTGCCTCTCGAGTACCTCAGCCAATGGGGAAAGAGAGAGGGAAATGCGGTCGGGAAATTGGGATAAAAAGAGGCTGCGCCCTCCAAAAATTGGAGAGACCCCAGGGGGAATGCCCCATGGCCTCTCCCTTTATTCGAATCAAGTAACAGAACCCCTCTGTCTCTTTTTCGGACATAAACCTCTGGTGTTTGCGGATTAATGCTCCTGACACACGAGAGGGAGTTTGAGACGAAGGCAAGAGTTTGGGGTGTCTCCTTCTGCTTGCTGGGCACCCAGTGCCGTAAGCACTGCCAGCAGAGCTGCTGACGCTGCCCTGCGCCGGGGCTGCCGCTCGGGAAGGGCCGGGGCCGTGGGCCCGGAGCAGCCCCTCGCAGGGCAGGGCTCCGGGGCCCAGGTGGTAGCGGAGACAGCCAAGCACATTTTACGCTCGGAATGCGATCAGCCCTCGTGCTCCGCGGCAGCTTCCCCCGGCGGGGCTCGGGGGGCTGTGCTGACATGAACCTGCTGCTCCCAACCTCCACGCGACGCCCGAGCTCCGCTGCTCCGGAGAGGCCAGCGGGGCACACGGCAGGGAAAAGCCTCTTGCCCTGGAAGCTGAGGGCAAAGTGCTGAGCCAAAGCTCGGGCTGGCAGCTCTGATCTGCTGCCTGTGGGCTGTGGGTGAGCCAGGCCCCAGGAGGAAGAGCCTCAGTGTGTGTGTGCAAGGCAGGGCGCTGCTCCTGCCGCTGCCCGGGGCTGGAAAGCTCTCTAAGGGCACCGTGCGAGCCTCCAGCTCCTCCTGAGATGATTTAACTCTTGCTCCTGGCCACTGGAAGCTCTTCCCCAGGTAGGAGCTCAGGGGATGGAGACAGAGAACAGCACAAAGCCTGTGCAGAAGGGAAGGGGGAAAAAAAGGTATGTTCTTGCCTTCTCCCTCCGAGACTTCTGTCTCCTGGAAAATATTGACAGCAGAGAAAGGTGAACTAGCAGGAGTAATTAGCACTGAGAAGGCTGGCATAGCTGGCAGATGTTTATGGATATATATAAACCCCCAAGATCCTGCCACCACCGTGTGTTTTGCCTCTTGCACTCTCGGAGTTGAGGTTGTCATGACAGCAGCCCCCCTTCCTCTCCCCATGCCACCATTCCCAGCCTAGACTTTAATCTTCATCGTTTGAAGAACTTTTGTCACCACGGCAACGGGACACAGACTTTTAAAAATATTTTCCGGCACAACTCGAAACGACCGTGTTTCCCGCACGGTTCCCTTTAAACCTTTTGGTTTAAACATTTGGGGTTGGGCTGTGGCTCCGCGAGTGTGAGACCGCCCTGGCTGTGAGACAGCAGCGGCAGGAAGGACGGTGGCACTGTCACCTCCCGGGAGCAGCGACACAAGGACTGGGGCCAGGGCTCTTTCCGGAAGCTCTGTGACTTTGGAGGAAGCTCTCCTTTGCTTTTCCGTGCGGTTTATGTTCCCCCAGCTCAGGTTTTCCACAGCTTTCGGAAAAAGGGAAGGAAAACAGGACCCCAGAGCTGTAAAGGGGTTGGGTGTCTTGCTGTCAAGAGGAATTAGATATCTCACCTGCTGAGGCTGCCTCTAATCTCTTGTGGCTCTTATCTGCACCTCTGGGAACTGCAGTTCTCTGAGAGGCTTGCAGTGAATCACTGCTGGAAATAGGTCATGGGCTTTTTTGGACGGTTCAGAATGACCACAGTCACCAGACAAAAGGTCTGCCCTGCCCAAGAGCTATACATAGATGTGCCCAGGGAAAGGAATATCTGGGCTGCTCAGGGGAAAGGAGGCTTAAATCCCCGAGAAAGGGACAAGGCACACAGGTGGCTGGAAACTGGGGCCTGGAGGGCTGGGGATGGCTCCAGAGGGGCGCTGAGAGGTGTGCAGGGCAGTGCCAGGCTCCGTGCTGGCTCAGGGCAGGGTTCCCCCCGGAACAGGGAACGCAGCAGCACGGGGAGGTGATGGATGCCTGCCCCGGGTGCTGCAGGTGAGGCTGCAGCCTGTGCCAGGAGGGCTCATTGCGCTCTGGGCAAAACCTCCCCAGGCTGAGGGAAAACACCTGGAATGCCCCGAGCTCCAGGCCACGGTCAGTGCAGGCAGCTGGCTGGGAGCAGCACCGGGCAAACCCTGCTGGCAGGGCTCACCGGGCTGTGGCATCACCCAGGGCAGTGCCAGCCCTGCCCCTGACCAGGCTGTGGCATCACCCAGGGCAGTGCCAGCCTTTCCCCGGAGCTGTTTCCAGCGAGGACATTACAGAGCTGTGCCAAGGAAGGGGATCTCAACCCTTTTCCCAAAGCTGGGCTATGCCATGGCTCTCTGGGAGCTGTTTGAGTGCCACAAGGTGCCAGCTCCAGAAGCGGTGGAGGTCTCTGAGCAGGAGGCAGAAGTTAAACGCCAGTGAATGAAATCACTCGTTGTTTCAGAGCTGTTGTCTCGGAGCTCAGCCGATGCTCCCTCTGCAGCACTTGAGAGAGGCCTCAGTGAATGCCTGGTGTGCCACAGGAGCCCCCTGGCCCCACGCAGAGCCTGACACGGGAACCAGGGACTGCCAGCTCTGTTTGTGTCCATAAACACACACCAGGACACGGCAGGAACACGGCCACGTCACGAAAACAGGCTCTTAAATGAGACGGGGAATTGGCTCCTCAGAATCCCGTGGAACAGCCCTCCTTCCCAACCTGAGAAAGGAATCAGCAGCGACCTTTGCTTTCTTATTCCTTTCGGTCCCACCTGCATTGTCTAGTTCAAAATTCAGAGCAGATTTTTAAAATCCCAGTAGGGATCCGTACAATGAACAGCCGAGACAGACAGAATGCGAACTCATCAGGTCCTGCCCTGGAGCAAGAACTAAAGAACTCCTGCAGTTTGCTCTTGATCAATTGCCAGCGTTTCTTTAACGCTACCTGCACTTCAATCAGGCCAGCAAAGCCCACGCTTGTTAGCCCTCTGCTAGCCCAGTTTGGGCGTCTGCAGGAGCGCAGGGGAAGGCGAGAGCCGAAACTGCACTCCCCAAAAGGAGCAGGCACCCGTTTGCCTGTGAAAAATTCTCCCTGGTGGGCACAGCGGGGGCAGCGCAGGCAGGTGAGGCCCTGGCACAGCCCTGGGTTTCTATTTGATTATTTCCTGTCCCGAAGCAGGGCCTGTGGCTGCTCCAGCCTGGCACAGGCTGCCAGGATGCTCCGTGCTCTGCAGGGACGCAGGGCGCTCTCGCCTAACTCAATCCTGCGCTCTAATTCCATTACAGCCACGGCAACCAGGCACAACTTCCAGCCGGGACTCCTGGGATGCTGCCAGGGGCTGTAACAGCCAGGGAAGGCAGCTCCTGGCAGGCCTGGGGCGGGGAATGTTTCCTGTGCCACGGGGCAGAGCGTGGGCACAGCTCAGGGGGCAGAGGGTGCTCAGCACCGCGGCCTGGCTGTGACCCGGCTGAGCCCTCGCCCGCACAGGGATCCACTCTGGGCACTCTTGGCTCTTCCTGCACATCAGGAAGGGCAGGAGAAAGGACGGGGGCACTGCCCAGCCCAGGGACAGAATCCCTGGCTGCAGCCATGCAGGGATCGGGAGGAGCTGTGCCAGGCTGTGGGCACGGGCAGCACAAACTCCAGTGGCTTTGCCAGCGCTGGGCTTTTCTCAGCTGCCCCGACAGAGACGAGTGTGAGAACACCCAGCAAGGGCTGGATCACCTCCGGGGACCTCAACGGGGACAGCTGCCCTGCCCAGGCTGACACCAGCGTGTTCTACCGCAGTGCCACACGTCACAGGCGGCCCGGGACCAGTGACAGCAACACGGATGTCCTCCCACTCTGCTGGGGCAACAACAGCAATGGAGCCTTTTCCTGCTGCACCTGAGAGGGGACAAATCCCACGGGAGCAGCACCGGGAAAGGGAGTCCCGAGAACCTGCACCTCCCAGAACCTGGGGACACACACCAGAGGCTGCTCCCATCCCAGCAGGAGAGCAAAGGGGGAAGGGCCGGGTGAATTCTTCATTTCCTTGAAGAATCTAGGGCAGGGAGAACTGGTTTTTAACAAACAAGCAGCCCAGATGATATTTATGAAAGTATGAGGGATTAATTCCTGCTGTGGCTGTATATAGATTATACAGATTATATAAAAGGTGTACTCGGGCAGAACAAAGATGTTGAAAAGCAGTATTTAAAGTGTACCTAAAATATTCTAACCCTCCATTAATATTGGCCGGGCAGGAAGAGTCCCCAAAGGCTGCCTTGTAATTAGAAATCCTGCAGGAAATGCTGCCTGGTGATAGCGAGCAGGGCAGGAATCCCAGGAGCCCCAGCCAGGGAAAAGGAGGAGATTTGCACAGCTCTGTGAGGGGTGTAACAGCCCAACATCCCAATAACCCCCGGGACAGGAACGGGACCAGCTGGGCAGGGCTGTGGGTTCAGGCACAATTCAGGGCTGTGGCAGGGACTGCAGTGGGGCCTCAGGCCCGGGACTGGCAGAGGACGGGGTCCCCTCCATATTCCTGGGATTCCTGTCCTGGAGACTCATCGCCAGAAATGGGCCACCAGCACACACCCAACAGCTCTTAATGACCCCACAGCATCCAATAACCCCACAGCATCCAATAACCCCACAGCACCCAATAACCCTACAGCACCCAATAACCCCACAGCACCCAATAACCCCAACATCCAATAACCCCACAGCACCCAATAACCCTACAGCACCCAATAACCCCAACATCCAATAACCCCACAGCACCCAATAACCCCACAGCACCCAATAACCCCACAGCACCCAAAAACCCTACAGCACCCAATAACCCCACAGCATCCAATAACCCCACAGCACCCAATAACCCTACAGCTCCAACCCAACCCTATAGCTCACATTAACCCTACAGCATCCAATAACCCTACAGCATCCAATAACCCTACAGCATCCAATAACCCTACAGAACCCAATAACCCTACAGCTCCCAATAACCCTACAGCACCCAATAACCCTACAGATCCCAATAACCCTACAGCTCCCAACAACCCTACAGCTCCCAATAACCCTACAGTTCCCAATAACCCTACAGCTCCCAATAACCCTACAGCATCCAATAAACTGACAGCACCCAATAACCCTACAGCTCCCAATAACCCTACAGCTCCCACCCAACCCTACAGCTCCCAATAACCCTACAGCTCCCACCCAACCCTACAGCTCCCAATAACCCTACAGCACCCAATAACCCTAGAGCATTCAATAACCCTACAGCACCCAATAACCCTACAGCTCCCACCCAACCCTATGGCACCCAATAACCCTACAGCACTCAATAACCCTACAGCTCCCAATAACCCTACAGCACCCAATAACCCTACAGCCCCCAATAACCCTAGAGCATTCAATAACCCTACAGGATTCAATAACCCTACAGCTCCCAATAACCCTACAGCTCCCAATAACCCTACAGCTCCCACCCAACCCTACAGCTCCCAATAACCCTACAGCATCCAATAAACCTCCAGCACCCAATAACCCTACAGCTCCCAATAACCCTACAGCGCCCAATAACCCTACCCGCCTTTGCTATTTGCCTTTGAAAACGGCTTTGCTGCAGCATCTCTTGGAGTTAATCCCGCTGGGAATGGGGCCCTGATTCACTCCTCCGCTGGCCTGACCCCCCCTTGCCCAGCGCACACACGGAATCATTCCTTTTGTCTACCCCACACCTCCCAGGAACCCCCAAAGTGCCGCCCTTGGATGGTTTTCCCTGGGGAAGGAGCTCCAGGAACCCCCAAAGTGCCCCTGGAAGGGGTTCCCTGGGGAAGGAGTTCCCAGGAACCCCCAAAGTGCTGCCCTTGGATGGGGCTCCCTGGGGAAGGAGCTCCCGGGAACGCCCAAAGTGCCCCTGGAAGGGGTTCCCTGGGGAAGGGGCTCCAGGAACCCCCAAAGTGCCCCTGGAAGGGGTTCCCTGCGGAAGGAGCTCCCAGGAACCCCCGAAGTGCCCCTGGAAGGGGTTCCCTGGGGAAGGAGCTCCCAGGAACCCCCGAAGTGCCCCTGGAAGGGGTTCCCTGGGGAAGGAGCTCCTGGGAACCCCCAAAGTGCCGCCCTTGGAAGGGGTTCCCTGGAGAAGGAGCTCCTGGGAACCCCCAAAGTGCCGCCCCTGGAAGGGGTTCCCTGGGGAAGGAGCTCCCAGGAACCCCCGAAGTGCCCCTGGAAGGGGTTCCCTGCGGAAGGAGCTCCCAGGAACCCCCAAAGTGCCCCTGGAAGGGGTTCCCTGGGGAAGGAGCTCCCAGGAACCCCCGAAGTGCCCCTGGAAGGGGTTCCCTGCGGAAGGAGCTCCCAGGAACCCCCAAAGTGCCCCTGGAAGGGGTTCCCTGCGGAAGGAGCTCCCAGGAACCCCCAAAGTGCCCCTGGAAGGGGTTCCCTGGGGAAGGGGCTCCAGGAACCCCCAAAGTGCCCCTGGAAGGGGTTCCCTGGGGAAGGGGCTCCAGGAACCCCCAAAGTGCCCCTGGAAGGGGTTCCCTGGGGAAGGGGCTCCAGGAACCCCCAAAGTGCCCCTGGAAGGGGTTCCCTGCGGAAGGAGCTCCCGTGGCTGCACAGCTGCTGTCTCCAGGAGTGTTGCCTGGACTGCTTTTGGAATTTGCTGCCTTCCCAATTTCATTGGCTGCCCCTATCTTTGCTGAATATAGCAGGAAAAATAAATACAGCACTCATCTTTTTCTAGCTGATTATTGCTGCTGTTATTATTACTGTACACGTTTTTGGTTTTTTTCTTTTAATCCCTTCCCCTTCAAGGAAAGAATGCCAAGCTTTTCCTTTCTTCCAGGTTGTTCTCATCAGATTTCTCTGAATTCGCTTTACTCTCTGATGTAGAAGTAGCCAAAGTAAGTAAAATTGGAGTATTTTTAGACTCTGGTAACTTACAATGGCCATTTATATTATTTTTAGCGCCTGTCTCCACCCTGCGCTCCCTCAATCCCTGCTCTCTTTTCATCCCCTCCAGCAGAGGAGCAGAAGGGAAGAAGTCACAGAGAAGCAGCTTCTACAGAGAAGCTCCACTACAAAACACGAGTGGGGCTGCTTTAAGTGCTCGTGTTTACTCTGCTCGGTTCTTGTTCAGTTTGAAGGAAACTCAGTCCTGTGGGAATCCAAAACCTGCTCACTGCTCCTGTCCTGCCTTGCCCTCTCTAGTCTGGATCATTCTCCGCTGGTTTAACACCACCCCACTGCTGCGAACCCCCCGGCCAGCAGCAGGAAACATTGCCCCCATCAGAAAAAGGAAGAGAAAAACTGCTGGTAGCAGCACTGCGAAATGGCCTGGGGGAATGAAGCCCCCAGGAGTGGCAGCACTGGTCATTCCAGCAGCTGCACGGCCCAGCCTCCGCTCTCAGCACCGCTGCGGGTCCACTCAGGCATTCCGTGGGGGAGAGAGAGGCTGCTCCAGCCCTGGGCCCTGCAGAGCCACGCTGCCCGTGCCTCCAGAGGCTCCGGGCTGTGCATCTGCCCTGGAACGCAGGACAGGGCCCCGCTGAGCCCTGGCGATGTGGGGCACACCCCGTTCCAGCCCTGGCAGCGGCTGCGGCACCGGCTCCCACCAGCAGTGATGGATTCCGGAGGGCTCAGGGGCTCAGGGGATCGCTCCTGGCTGCAGCACCGGCTCCCGAACAGCAGTGCTGGATTCCGGAGGGCTCAGGGGATCGCTCTTGGCTGCAGCACTGCCTCCCCACCAGCAGTGATGGATTCCAGAGGGCTCAGGGGCTCAGGGGCTCAGGGAATCGCTCCTGGCTGCAGCACCGGCTCCCCACCAGCAGTGCTGGATTCCGGAGGGCTCAGGGGATCAGGGAATCGCTCCTGGCTGCAGCACCGGCTCCCCACCAGCAGTGCTGGATTCCGGAGGGCTCAGAGGATCAGGGAATCGCTCCTGGCTGCAGCACCGGCTCCCCACCAGCAGTGATGGATTCCGGAGGGCTCAGGGGATCAGGGAATCGCTCCTGGCTGCTGGTCAGCCTCAGTGCTGACCTCTCCAGAGCTGTGAGTGGGAGCTGTGCCAAGGAAAGCACTCGGCCCATTCGCTGTGGGAGTGAAGGTGTGCTGCCCGTGGCAGGGGCTGGAACTGGATGATCTTTAAGGTCCAGCCCAACTGCTCTGTGAGCCCGTGATTCCATGAAGGCTGCTCCGTGCCTGGGTTTGTACTGACACAGCGCAGATCCCACACAAGCTGGGACTCCAGGACAGGTTCAGACCCACAGCAGGAATCGAGGAGGGCTGACACTGCCTTTTCTCCCCCAAAAAAGTCAGCAGGGATGGATCTGTGCCCTTGAGTGCAAGCCCTGCTGCAAGAGGGATGGAGAAGGCTCCAGTGCTCTGCATTTCCCAGAACAGGTGTCTTTTCCAAGACCACTTCCAACGCAAGGTGGAATTATAGTTCAGTGTCAGACGATTATGAATGAAGCCGGATCCCTGACCCCGGAAAGCTTTGGCAGAGCAAGAAATGGGAATCAGGACATGCCAGGCAGAGGATGGAGAGCGCAGGAGCAGCTGCTCCATATGGGATCAGGCAAGGAGACCAGCAGGGCACGAGGGACACTTCCCAGGCAACATTAAATACTCCTTTTGGAAAGCTCTGGCACTCAATGAGTTCCTGGTTCAAATAATACCAGGAAAGAAGCTCTGTCTTTGTGCTTACAGTGCTCTCCCCTCCACAACGGGAGCTGGGATTAGGCTGCATGTGAGGAGCTCTGCCAGAGCAACGCGGGGTGAGGGAGCTGGGCTGTTCCAAAAGCCACAGCTTTAGGGCTTCCCAACAGCCTCTGAACACCAAGAAACCAAGGTTAGGCTGAGCATGGCATGAAGCAAATGCAGGGCACTAAACCTGACCTCTGCAGATTTCCAAGCCTGGATGGAAGACCCCAGATGTGTGTCTGGCCTGCCAGTTTGGGGCTCAGAGCCCTGGGATCCCAGGTCCGTGTCCCATACCCTTGAAACCTCTACATGCATGACCTTTTGTGTCAAATTTAATTACAAAAAGAAGAGTCAATCTTTAATGAACTCTTACAGAGCGTAAGAGTTTGCCTCCTTCCACTAAACCTGGATTCACAGCACCATCGTATTCCAGAGTTCAGTGTCCCTGGTGGGTGAGAGCTGGGAATTCAGTGAAGTTTCTCCTCATGACCTCCTAGGAACGGGCGACTTCCTCCAGGGAATTTGCTCGGAAGCGCACGGATGGGTGTGGGCACTCCCAAGAGCACTACACAAAATAACCTGAGGGATGAAATATTGCACAGCCTCCAGTGGGAGGACGGAAAATGGAGCCAGGAACAGATGCCTGATGTCGCAGTTATTAGTGTGGATCTCCCTAAACCACCAGGAACCCCAGGCTCTGGAAGGATCGGAGTGGTGTTCAAATGTTTAATGAGGGGTTGGTGTTTGAAGCTGAGCTCTGTCACTCCCTAGCACAGAGACAAGAGATGATCTGAACATTAGGATTGCATTACGGATTCCAGCCGTGCTCCAGATACTGTGGAGGATGCAAACACTTCTGACAAGGAATTTGGTGATTGTCTCTTCTTCAGATCTGCTGGATGGCAAAAGGGAGGTGAGGAGGGAAGTGTTGAGGAACGTGAGGGATGAGGTGAAGGGGCTGGAGCAGAATGTATTGGGATGCAATCAGAGGAAACCCTAAACTGAACCTCCAGGCAAAATACTGACTGCAGGGGTCTTTGCCCCTTCCCTGGCAGTGTCCAAGGCCAGGCTGGACGGGGCTTGGAGCACCCTGGGCTACTGGAAGGTGTCCCTGCCCATGGCAGGGGAGTGGAACAGATGAGCTTTAAGGTCCCTCCTGACCCAAACCGGTCTGGAATTCCCTGCTTCCATGCCAAGCAGCATCACCTTGCTAAGGGAAAGGCAGGAGCCCACGTCATGTAGGGCTGATGGGGAGCACAGGAGGCTCCTGTGGGCAGCTGTGGCTGCACCTGGGTCTGCCCAACCCAGCACGTCCTGGCTGTGGCTCAGGGCAGCCAAAGTGACCTGGCAAGCCTGGCAAAGCCACCAATGGAAGGCCGGCAATGCCAGGCAGGGACAGACCGGGCCAGCACGCAGCCGAGGGAGGCCAGTCCGTGCTGTCACCACAGCGGGGCCAGCGGGGCTGTGCTGAGGGCTCAGCCCCACACCCCGCACGGGCAGGAGGAGGGGATGTTCTGCTCCCAGCGCTGACCACGGCTCCAGGAAGCAGCGGGATCTCTCCTGGCCATCCCGGGAGGCGTGGCCGTGTCCCTGCTGCGGGAGCCAAGCCCGGCACACCTGGCTCCCAGGGCTGCCAGCAGGAAGCAGGGAGGGCACGGCTTGGCTGTCCCGCTCCCAGGAGGCTGCAAGGACTCGGACACTGCTGCCCTTGCAGTGACACCCCCCAGGCAGCCACCTGGGCTTCATCCCGGGGTCACGCACTAGCCCTCCCACGGCGCTGCCCCAGGCTCTTCCCCACGCCAGCCCCGCTTGTTCCTGGCGCCGTGTCCTGTCACTTCTCCGCTGCCAGCGCTGGCATGTGAAGCTGGCAGCTGCCTCCCTTCCATCAGCACATCCCCTGCTCCGTGCCAGCTGTCAACTGAGCTGGCACATCGGTGTCCCTTCCCACCTTCCTGGCTGCACCGAGCGCGGAAGCGCCGGCCTCAGGCCCTGGGTGTTGGCTGGAGGCACAGCGAGCTCTGCACCAGCTGCAAACCAGGATGGCAGCAGCAAGAAGCCCCGGTGCGGGGGGCTGGTGTCCAGCACTCCCGCTGAGGAAAGGCCTTGGCTGCGAGAAAACATCCTCCAGCCCTTTGAGCCTGGGCTGTCCACTCCAATCGCTGTGGAAACAGCCTCCTCTCCCCA
Organism: Corvus hawaiiensis; assembly: GCF_020740725.1. Taxonomy (NCBI): domain Eukaryota; kingdom Metazoa; phylum Chordata; class Aves; order Passeriformes; family Corvidae; genus Corvus; species Corvus hawaiiensis. The sequence continues at coordinate 20,816,001 of NC_063225.1, read as the reverse complement.
CAGAACGGTTTCTCCCCACCACCCAGACAGCAGAGAGAGTTTTGGGGCGGCATCCAACAGCTCATGTCTCCCCCAGGAAGGAGGGAGCGCAGGCAGGCGAATTTTGTTCTCCAAATGACCAGAAAAATTGCTGGCTAATCAAAACAGGCACTGCTGCACTGATTGTGGCAGCGGCTCCTCTCCCTTCCCAATCCCCCGTTAGCTGCTCAGGGTCAGCAGCTGCGCTCTGCGCCTCTACCCCCCTGCCTGGAGAGCCTGCGGGGGCGGAAGGGAAGGCTGCAGGAGCAGCACGTCCTGGGGCAGCGCTCCTCAGGCAAGGAAGGGGCAGAGCACCCTCCCGGGAGCCCAGGGTGCGCTGGCACCCAGGAGCAGGAGGGTGCAGGAGGGTGCAAGGAGGCCGTGGCTGCTCAGGCGTTTGAGGTCCCTGCTCTGGCATGTCACTGACACCCCAAGGGGCAGAGGCTGCTTTCCGCAGGGCTGGGGAAGCTCCAAGAGCAGCAGGGGTCCCTGTGCCCTGGCTGTGCAGTTGCACAGGGGCTGCGAGCAGGGTCCAGAGAGCTCCCACTTCCCAGCAGCGGACGGGAGCTGCTGCCAGCAGCTGCGGTCCCCATCAGCCCTCCGTGCAGCGCGGCCAGGCTGAAGGCTGCAGATAAAGGGAGAGTGCTCGGAGATAAGGCTGCTGCAAAGGCAGGGGCTCCTGGAGGAGTTTGCCGCGTGCTGTGGCTCGGGGAGGGCAGGAGGAGAGGCTAAAGGCCAGAGGAACATGCTCCAGCCTGGCTCCAGACCGTGCCGCCTGCATTCCCAGCACTCACAGCCAGCCAAGATGGAGCGGAAGGGTTTTTTCCACCTTCCCAAAGTGGGCTGGGTTCTTCCTTCCCTGCCAGCTGCTCAAGTGACCTTGAAGAGCAAAAAGGAGAGGGGCAAAATGTCTGAGAAGCATCATCATGGTGTGCTTGCAGCTCACGTCCAGCAGTGTCACTGAGGAGATCCAGGGAGGATCCCTAACATTCCCTGGAGGGCAGCTGCCCTCTTCCCACCCATCATGGGGTGAACTGCTGCATGGACAGCCCAAAAAATGTGACAAACGCCGCTGCTTGGCACATTTAACTGATCTGACAACAGCCCCTGAAGATCAAACAGACAATCCCATGCCAGGACAGAGCCGGGGATGCCACAGCCTTTCCCGTGCCAGGACAGAGCCGGGAATGCCACAGCCTTTCCCAGCTCTCCCTTCTTCTGTCTCCTTCCACAGGAGCCCCCTGCATCCTGCTGCCCTCCCCTCCTGCACCTCTTCCCCGTTCCAGAGCTGGACTGGCTCTGCCTCATGCTCAACACAAAATACCGACGTGTCTTTTAGGTCTGGAGGGAAGAGAGCTGAAGAGAAAGTTCTTATCTGTCCTTCCCACAAGCCTGAGGTGATTTATCAGCCGAAGAGGCTCCTGTGGGATGTCTGTGACTGCCGGCAGGGAACAGAGCTGGGGAGGGAGCTCGCAGTGCAGAGGACCAGGGCTCACCCCCATTTCTGCAGGGAGGAACACTGGAGGAGGAACAACCACCCTGGATCACGCATTTTTCACTCGGATCATGAGTTTTTCTCCTCTGTCCGCCTGTACACAGCCCTTGTCACCCTTCCTATGCATGCAGGAGTGGATGGGAACGGAGAGGAAGGTGCTGGCTTTGCACCTGCCATGGATGCTCCAGCACAGGGACACTGGGAGATACAGGGACAGGGAAGTGCCGGGCTCAGGGGACACGCAGAGCTCAGCACTGCATTCATTCACTCCACGCCACGAGAGCAACCTCCCCCCTGGCTGGGCAGAGGGCCTGACAGAAGGCTCTGGACTCTGGCTGCCCCAAGTTTGTGTAATTGACTGCACAATTCCAGCCGAATTCCCTACAGCCTCAGCGAGAGGCACGCAGTTGGGATAAAGTGTCATTAGTGGCTGTTTGGGTGATGCACACTGGAGAGGAGGCTAATCAGCCCTGTTCCAGGGACGGCCTCTCCAAACTGGGCTGTGCTGAGCAAATCAAGAGGAATTAACACCCGGCACTTTGCTGGGGGAAAAAAATATATAAATGAAGAAAAAACAAACACAGCTGCTGCGTCTTAACTGCTCTCCACCCTCTCCAGGGACTTGAGGAAAAGCAGGCCTGTCAGCTACTTTAAGGGACATTATCCTCGCAGTTCCTCTCCAGTGCTTACGAGGAAACGCTGCTGCTGCTGCTGGTTTGTCGCCCGTCAGTGCCGGCACAGAGAGAGGCTCTCCCAAAGTTCACCCTCTGGAGCTACTCCATGGTGCAGCAGAGCTCAGGTGATCCTAGGGCAGGGCAGACTCCAGCTGCTCCCTGCTCTGAGGCTCTGCTGTCTTCAGGCATCCTCAGCTCCTGACTCACCCCCAGCTCAAGATCTGCCCTCAGAGCAGCCTCCTCCTGCTCCAAACCCACTGACATACACACACAGACCCTGATTCTTTCCCGATGACCCATCCTGCTGGATCCGACCCTTAGAAACGCTCTGCCCAAATCTCTGCTTCTCTCCCAAGCCCCAGGGACCGGGGGACACTGCGATTCCACCCTCACTCTGATGGATCCCTCCCCGGCTGATGGGCTGAGATGAAGATGTGAATGTCCCACCCCGGCTCAGAGCCATGTTCCTGGCGAGGAGAGCGAGCAGTGGCCCCCAGCCCTGGGGACAGGCCCTGCCCAGGGGCTCCTTGCAGACAGGTGTGTCGGTGTCACAGCTGGGCACGTGGCTCAGGGTGGCCCCTCAGGGGCGACTGAACTGCAGCTGTGTGATCCCTGTGAGGTGGCTGTGTTTTTCCTTCGTTCCACGGCGCGGACCCTGGTGGCACTCCAGGCGCGTGGCTCAGCCCGAGCCCAGAAGGGAGCCACGAGAAGAATTCTGGTGTTCCTGTTTTCACATCACATCTCTCACTTTCTCTTTCCAGCTGCTGCCAAAGGCACAATGTTGCCCCTGATGGGGCCCTCCCTGATTCCTGGCTTCTCCCTCCCAAATCCTGGATGAGCAAATGGCAAAGGTGCCATCACCAGCACCCAGCAGGGACAGGCCTTTGCAGGTGTCACTGACACACTCCTGTGCGCTGCCACCCACGCCAGGAAATGCCAGGGGTGGGACAGGGCCATGTTAATGGAAAGCAGGGCAATTACCCTTCAGTTTTGTGGCACAGTCCTGCTGGGGAGCTTCTGGACAAGCATTGCCCAGCTCCCAGCTCTGGCAGCTGCTGCTCTGCAGGACTCCTGGCTCAGGAAGGGAAGGGGACACGAGGGGAGAATGGCTACCAAAATGCCCCTGACCATGTGGGAGCAGAGAGGGTGACAGACACTGCAGTAACAGAGAACAGGGCTTTGCATTCCTTGGAATGAAAAACTGGGAGGAAGATCAGCACCTTTAGAATCCTTCCCTGGTGAAGTGGTTCTTGGATGAAATTAATGCAGAAGCGCTTGCATTGAAGTTCTAAATGCACTTCCAAGTCCTCTTCCAAGAAGGAGAATTTTTCCATGCTTTGCAAAGAGGTTTCAGAAACATTTTCCATTCTAATGTGACTCTGGGAATGTGGAAATTGCCTCACTCTTTCCTCTAGCCCTTGGAGTATTCCTGCTTAATCAAAACTAGGAGGAGTTACAGCAGAAAACGAAGCTTAAAAATATGCCTCCTTATGAGAGAAGCAAGAATAAAATGTCATCTCTTAGCCTTGAAAAGTTACCACATTGATTTCTGCTTCATAAAAATGAGGTTAAGTTGAATGCATTAAGCTGGCAAACTGGATAATTGCATGTCCTGAAACTGTCTTCCAAACAGCTCTTTTCACAGCAGGGCTCAGAAAATAACTTCATCAATGAGGCTGCTGCCCATTAAACCCTCACGCACCTCTCTGGGTCGGGCTCGTGTCCTTCCTGAGAAAGATTCCTCCTTCCTTCACCTCGGGCTGGTGGGGAAGGCAAGGCTGTTTGCTTCCATTGCCGTGTTTCTGGCAGGGAGAGGAGTGGCTCAAAACCAGACCTGTCCTCAGGGCTGGGGGTTCCCAGCTCCGGCTCCCCCCACACACACACAGAGCCTGGAAGTGCGGCTGCCAAACTGGAGTGGAAGTGAGAGCTGGCCTCGGGGTCTGGTGCCCTGTGGAGGAGCATCCCTCCCCTTTCAGTGTGAGGGCAGGAGGAGCCCTGACCCAGCTGTGGGGCTGGCACTGCCCTGTGCCCCTTCCCCGCGCTCACAGCACAGCAGGAGGCTCTGTGGGGAGAGGAAGGGACTGACTTCAGTCTCTCCTGGCAGAAACACAGTCCACACTGCCACGCTGCTCCAAATCCCCTTCTCCTCCACCAGCCAACTTGATTTTTGTCCACGGTCCTATGTGGGCCAAGCTCCTGCCTCGTTCACACAACTCACAGATCTGGCACGCTCCTCGCCAGCCCTGCCTGGCTGAACAACAAGTGAGGCAGGGAAATGCTGTTCTCTCCAGCTGTCTCATTAAAGTTTCCCACTTGATATGAATGCAATCAATAGTGCCTTCCTGGGAGAGGCTTTGAAGAGGAGCCATTAATTTGCACCCTCTTGCCAGGGCTAATGTGCCTCAGACAAACTGGACTCCAAGTCTGGGCTGAGGCTGGCAGAACAGGGCTCTAAGGGACAAAGCCAGGCTTGGCACTGGATCAGGAGCCCAAGTGGTGACAGGAATCTCCCCGTGAGAGGTTCAAAAGCTGCCTCAGCTGTCCCCAGCACCAGCACTGTGTGTGCATGTGCATCACAGATGATGTGCTGGCAGCAGGCTGTGCGGGCTGGGCCACAGACACACCCTGGGCTGCTCAGCTCCAGCTCCAGGGAGGCTGCAGCCCTTCCAGAGGCCTTTGCAGTGCTCTTCCTGCAGAGCACAGCCCTTTCAGGGGGTAAATCTGTGCTCCCACACATTTCAGGGAACGGGCACTGCCCTTGCTGCTTCCTGGGCTCGCAGCACTTGGATGTGTTTAGAAGTTCTCTTTAACTTTGCCATGGCAGGACTGGGTTTGAGCCCTGTTCCCGTTACAAACACAGCTGCTGTCCCTCTGCTCAGCCCTGGAGTGCTGCGTCCAGCTCTGGGCTCCTCAGGACAAGAGGGACTGCACAGCTGAGGAAGGGCCTGGAGCATCTCCGTGCCCAGGACAGGCTGAGGGAGCCGGGGTTGCTCAGCCTCGAGAGGAGCCCCAGCTGAGAGGGGCCCTCAGCCCTGGCTGTCCCTGGCTGCAGGGAGGGCTCAGGGCAGGGCCCGGGCTCTGCTCCGGGGCCCGGCAGCGGCACCAGAGCCACGGGCAGGGCCTGAGCCCAGGAGGCAGAACTGCCCTGGGCAGTGCCCAGCCCTGAACAGATCCCAGAGAGGCTGTGGAGTCTTCTCCCTGGGGATATTCCAGAGCTTTCTGGACACACTCCTGTGCCTGGGCGGTGCCTTCCAGGCTGACCCACCCTGCGGCTCTGCTCAGGTGACAACTGCCCAGCTGTCCCCTGTGTGCCAGCCCCAGGGCAGGCTAGTCCTGGGCGCTGCGGGGCTGCAGCAGGAGCAAACCCCATCAGCAAAGCTCCGTGGCACTAAACCTCGGGAAGCAGCAGTGGCAGGAGGAGCCCCCGTGCCAGGCTGTGGCACTTAGGGACACACAGCTGTGAGAATGAAGCCTCCGAACACCAAGGGCCGAGACAGATGCCAGGCAGCTGGCGCGATGTGGGCACGGGGCCGAGGCAGCTGTGCTGGATGTGAGCTCCCGAGAGGCAGGCAAACCTACAGAGGCCAGGGCCCAGCTCTGCCAGGGATTTGGGGTCATCGGGGGAGCAGCCTGGGGTTTAGGAAACCTCTGCAGGGAAGGCCGGAGTGAGGGACCCTGTGAGCCCAGGGCAGAGCCCGGGCACGGGCAGCACCCTGTCATTACTGCTGCTCACCCCTGGTCAGCGGGGCCTCACTGCAGAGGGCAGGGTGCAACCCCCTGCTGCTGCTGCCCGGGCAGTGCCCGGCTGGGCCTGTCCCATGGGCACCTCTGTGGTGAGGACACACCGGGAAAACCATCCCCGGGACACCAAAAGGCTTCCACTGCCCAGGAACAGGCTCTGAGCCCCTGTCCCACAGACACACGGCTCTGTGCCCCAATCCCACACCAGCCTCTGAGCCCCTGCCCTACAGACACACTGCTCTGTGCCCCAATCCCACACCAGGTGTTCCTACAGACAGGATCTGAGCTCCTGCCCCACAGACACACTGCTCTGTGCCCCAATCCCACACCAGGTGTTCCTACAGACAGGATCTGAGCCCCTGCCCTACAGACACACGGCTCTGTGCCCCAATCCCAAACCCCACAGCCTGCTCACACCTTGCTGTTGACACAAGACCCATTAAGCGCTGCCAGAAGGTGAGAGTAGGGAAAAGTAAAGCTTTTTCCTTTTCATGGCACCCTCCGTGGCTGCTCAGCTACTCAAATATTTGCCTGGCTCCTTTTGATTCATTAGAAGCCGTTTCTGATGATATTCTCTTTGGAACTCTATTCCCAGTGCCCAGGTGGGGAGCTGAGTTTGCATTAGAGCAGCAGAACTTCTGCCAAAGACCAGCTCCTCCACACAAACTGCTCTGGGTGTCTTCCTCCTGGCACGGGGCAGGGATGGAGCACTGGGGATGCCCATGGGCAGGAGAGGGAAAATTCAACGTACAGGAATAGAGAACATCCGTCTCCTTGTGTTGTCTGCTCTCCCTCCCCAAGGATGTTGTGCTGCACAACAGTTCCATGTGAAAGGCTGAGGCAAAATCTGAAAAAACCTCTGGCTGATATTGCACCAAGAAGGTTTTGCCATTTGTTTCAGGGCAGCCAGCATTTTCTCTGAGAGCAAAAGATGTCTCAAATTCTGGGTCGCTTTGTGCAGTGAGAATGGAAATTCCTGTATCTTGCATTATGGCTTCAATAAGCTCCTGTAGGCACGTTAAAGACCAGTGTTCAATAAGCTTCAGAAACGAGGTAATGCAAATTTGGGAAGAAGCCCAGCCCCTCATCCCCCTCCCGACCCCATTCCCAGTGTTTGTTGAGTCTGATTTTAGCCTGGGGTGGCCAGAGGATTTAGTGGGTGACTCTCCTGGGCCTGCCTTGCTGTTTCCCAGGACAGAAGTGCAAATCCTATTGAGAAAGGATCTGCTCAGCTCCCTGGAGCTGCCGGTGCTGCTGGCAACCATCACTGCCGGCTCCTCCGCTCCCGGGAGCCAGTTATGGGTCTGGCCTAACATCCCATCCCCCAGGCCACTCGCCACGTTGTTTTAATTGAATTTAGGAACGGCCACGGAGAGGTCAGAAGAAACCAAGGGAATTAGCAAATCAAGAGGAGAATCAGCTGGCAGCCGTGTTCTCAGAGCTTCTGGAAGCGCTTTCTCAGTCTTTCCACCCAGGCCCTCCAGCTTTGGAGCCATTTTCTGAAGAGCTGAACCTTCTGAGAAGTGACCTCATCTTCCAGATGGTCCGATCTGTGCCCAGCTCTCACTGGGAAGTTGCTACTGGGACCTGAGAGGATGCATTCCCTCCCTCCTAAAGCTTCTCTGTAATATGGAAACTCGAGGGAAGAAAAGGACAGCACTCAGGCAAGTTTGCAAGGTTTCAATAACATAATAGCCTGAAAATCACCAAATTGTCCTTTGCTTTGGGTTTCAGCTGCAAAAACCAGAAGATGTATTTTTTTTCCTGACAAAAATCTGAAAAAATCCTCACTTATGATAATCTTATCACTGTGATATAAATCAATCCCAGATAGTTCCTTTCCTTCCCATCATAATCCCTCCCACAGAGTCTGCAATCAAAACATTTTGGTTATCTTGGCCTATGTGCTACCTGGAAACCAATTTATAGGAGCAGGATGGTGCTCTTGCTCCAATGGATGTTCATAAGTCAAAATAGTTTGATCTTAAATAGAGGCTACTGCGCCCAGCACCAGCCACGGGGTAGATGCTGCGCATACAGCAGGGACAGCTCTGAAAATTGAGGGGTTTTTGACTCCCAGTTTGACCTGGATGGTTCATCCTGACTGAATGCACGGGTTCCACGGTGTTCCTGCTGGTTTTCTTTCTGTTGGGTGACCCTGGGATGAGCTTTGTAGGATCTTCATGGTCGAATCTCCTTTCCCTGGACACTTGGTCAGCCCAGCAGGGGCAAGGCCCAACTCCCTGACCCTGGGACAGTGGGACAATGGGATAATGGGACAATGGGACAATGGGACAATCTGCTGCAGGACCAAGCGGGGCACCCCAAAGAGCTGCTGGAGCAGTTCAGAGGCTGAGATAATGAGGGTTTCTCTGAGGGAGGACAAGGCAGGACTGGAGCAGCCCTGTTTGCTCTGACCCTCCTGGATCTGTGCTCCTGGCCTGGGGAACTCCCAGCCACTGGGGCTGGTGATTCGGATTTGAGGCGAGGCGGGCCCCAGCCAGTGTGAGTGCAGCTGCCTACACTGCAATCAAGCTCCCAGCTGCAGGGGAGACACGGCAGACACTTCAGAAAGACTCTATTTATATTCTGCCCTCCCGGTAAATTCATTTGTGGGGCCACTCATGCAAAATGCATCATGCAAATGAAACTGCTACATTTGGAATTAAGCTTATTTTCGTACTCCAGTGAACACGAGTGCATCAGATTGTTGTTCTTGCCTTTTGCCTTGCTTTTCTCTTTAGGTTGTTTGCCCAGCTGTATCCCCAGAGCACCTCCCTGGGATCGGGGGAGGATGCCAGAGGCTGCTCGGAGCCACACCAGGGCAGGCCCTTGCAGCCCCTGCTGCGGAGCCCGCAGAGCAGCACCGGTGTGGAAGTGATGGGTGCCTGGCTGCTTTACAGCACTGCAGCCCTCGCGCAGGCTGCTCCTGCTACTGCAGCCCCGGTGATGGATTCATGCAGAGCAGGGACAATTGCAGGGCAGAGAACCGAGAGGCTTCTGGCAGCTCGGCAAGTGCCCACTTCTCCCTGCCCTCGCTCCAGGGACACGAGGAGGCTGAGAGAGGAGGGAGCTGGGTGTGCTGGGTCCCTTGCGTCCACAGGAAGTGACTGCGAGGGGGGATCTCTGCCCCACACAGTGATCCCTCCCTGTCCCTGCAGCTCCCTTAACTCTGCCCCACACAGTGACACGGTGATCCCTCCCTGTCCATGCCCCTTGGTTAACTCTGCCCCACACAGTGACACGGTGATCCCTCCCTGTCCATCCCCCTTGGTTAACTCTGCCCCACACAGTGACACGGTGATCCCTCCCTGTCCATCCCCCTTGGTTAACTCTGCCCCACACAGTGACACGGTGATCCCTCCCTGTCCATCCCCCTTGGTTAACTCTGCCCCACACACATTGCCCTGGTTCACACACTCCTCTCCAGAGCCCCAGAATGCCGTGTTCACATCTCCTTTTCAGGTGATCTGGTCACAAGCAGAGAGCTAAAGAGACACTGCCAGCTGACCACAGACAGCAGGGGTGCAGCACCCCTCTCCCAACAGTCCTCCTCCTCCTCCTCCTCCTCCTCCTTCAGCTGTGCACAGCAATCTCTTGCACATCCAGAGTAAGTCTGGTCCAACACTGCTCAGCACTCCCAGAGCAGCCCTGATGGGTGCAGGGAGGAAAGATGGATGTGGCCTTTCAGACAGGGCTCATCTGCAGGCACTTCAGAGGCAGAGAGAGCTGTCAGTGTGGCTGAGGGAGCACAGCTCCCACGCAAGGACGAAGCTGCGCTCCTCTGCCCTGTCTCCCCGCTGCTTTGTGGCAGGCACTGCACCACTGACAGGGATCACCCCTTCCCCCTGCCTCCCTCCCCGTGGGGAAGGTGGAACAGCTCCCAGTGCCAAACTCTCTCCAGGAACTGCAGCTGGGGCCGAGCCCCGCTCGACAAAGCCGGCCGTGTTTGGTGCTTGGGCTCTGCAGTGCACGCCGGAGTCTGCATTGCAGTCCCCAACTGCACCCAGCACCATCTGTGCCCGGCGCTGGCAGCACTGCCTCACCCGGGCAGCCTGTGCCCCACAGGGCACCCAGCTGTGCTGTCCCCAGGGCTGGGATGGCAGCACAGGGGAGCAGCATGCAGGAGTTGCGCTGTGAGACCGACGCTGGAAATGGCTGCTCAGCCAAACTGCGAGGAGCGGGAGAGGGAAAAACACTGATCTGCTTCTGTTTCGTTTTTTAAAACAAATGCAGTACAATCAACGGCAAATATACTTCAATCCTCTTCAAGCAGTGCCTGGAAGGGAAGTCAAGGAGCAGGGGGGAGCAAGCAGGGAGCTGTGGGTGCCTGTGGATCTGGGTGAAGGAGCTGCTCCAACAACAGCCCGAGCCACCTTCGCCTTTGCTGAGCTGCTTGGATGGGGGGAAGCAAAGCAGCCACGGGACAGGCCAGCACACCCGGGGAGATCTCAGTGCTCTGCTCCGCCCCTGACTCACCGAGTCACCCCAGAAGGACACCTCTGCTTCGTTCATCTCCACCTCTCCGTGCACTCCTGCCCGGGCCGTGCGGCGAATGAACACAGCAGTGAACTCCGGGGGCTGTGGCTGCCTCTCCCCAGCACCTGTCCAGCACCTTGCCCAGTGTCACCCCAGACCCCACAAGGCTCTGCTGTGCTCCAGGTGAAGCCCTCACGAATGGTAACACCACAAGGGTGCAGCCTGAGGTTTGTGAAGTGTGCCCCAGTGCTCTCCCTGCGAGTGTGGGCTGCTGGGAGGAGGGAAAGGCTCAGCCCCATCATGAATTAGTGCTGCGACAGCTCGCTGCAATCCAGCCACGGGCTGCGTGGCTGCTTCCCCTCCTCATCCCCAGGACGAGCACGCTCTGCACTAGATCATGCTCTGCAGCAGGCTCTGCTCCAGAGCACAACACCAAGTGTGGGGACCAAGACGAAATTGCCCTGACCAGCTTTCCTTGTCCTGAAAATATGCTCCTGACACATGGAGAGAGAGGCAGGGAGCTTCCTCTCTGCTTTGGAGAGCACGGAGACAGGAGGAAATAACTGATTGTCAAGCTACTTGCAAGGTTGTGGCTTCACCCACATCGTGCCTGACAACCCACCCCGCATCCTGGAATTCCCCCTGGGAGCAGCACAGGCTCCAGGGGCCATGGGGATCTTGCTTTTCACCAGACCTTTGTCTACAGATTGCTCCTCCTTCCTTTTTCCCTCAGCACAGTGTCAGAGAATGTAGAAAGCAGGAGGGTTCTAACACATCCCCACACTTATCTCTTTATTCAAGAGATAAGCACAGAGAAGCAGCAGATGGCAAACAGATGCCACAGGTTCTGCAAATCAGCTGTCTCCAGCCCTTCCCTCGGAGCTGTTCCTGGACCTTTGGGGGCTCGGAGAGGGCAAGCCCTCGCTGTCTGGCTGATTGCTCTGTTCACCAGCTACACAATTCCTGCAAGGGGCCCACCTGTGCCCACCCTCCTGCCAGCCCACGCAGCATCTCCCCAGGTCAGGTGGATGCTGATCTCCAGCCCACAGCAGCGTCCCAACAATCTGCAGAATTCCCTCGGGAACCTGCTGCAACAAAGCGCGAGGGCCCCGACACAAGCGGCAGGAAGGAGAGGGGGCACTCAAGGCGAGCACTGTGGGAGAGCAGAGCTGGCAGCAGTGCCCGGGGCTGTCTCACCTCCTCCCACTGGTGGATGTAGCGGATGAGGCGGGAGAGGCGCAGCAGGCGCAGCAGGCTCAGGATCTTGGTGAAGCGCACGATGCGCAGGGCCCGCGCCGTCTTGTACACCTCAGAGTCGATGCGCGTCTCCACGATCAGGAAGATGTAGTCCACGGGGATGGAGGAGATAAAATCCACCACGAACCAGCTCTTCAGGTACTTCATCTTGATCCTCTGCGGGTCCAGGATGATCTCGGTGTTGTCCTCCACCACGATGCCTGTCCGGAAGTTGAGGACGAGGTCGATGAGGAAGAAAGTGTCCGAAACCACGTTGAAGACAATCCACGGGGTGGTGTTTTCATCCTTGAAGAAGGTGATGCCCACAGGGATGATGATCAGGTTCCCTACCATCAGCAGCAGCATGGTCAGATCCCAGTAAAACCTGGACAGCGAGACAGAGACATGTGAGATCAGCCATAGGGCAGGAGGTCGGGGAGCCCGGGTCAGCGGCATGGATGAACTCATCCATCTCTGCTGTCAGTCATCCCCTGGGCCCTGCTGCTCTGCCTGGGCACGCACACTGCACAGGCTAATTGCCTAATTAATATCAGAGGAACACTCCTGCTCTGCCTTCGAGGGCTCCGAAAGGAGCTGCGCCAGGGCTGGGCATGCCCGCCTGAACACTTCCCTGGGAGCTGCCCGGGCAGAGACTGAAAAACCTGTGGTTACTACAGAGACTGCTGGGTTAGGAGAGAATGAGGGTTTGGGAGGCCCCAGAGCCTGTGTGTCAATAAAGCCATTGGGGGTTAAACCATCAGGCTTTGCTCCTGCTGCCTGATCCTTCTTTAGAAGCAGCCAGCACTGACAGCTCTGGGATCAGGATGGAGCTGGAGCCCGAGCTCTCATCTACAGCCTTCAGCTCAGGTTCCTGCCGAGCCTGGGCTCCAGGAGTTTAGCCCACGCTCTCCCTGCTCCTGTGTTGTCCAGAAACAATCAATAAACTTGGAGTCACGTGCCTGGAAACACCTATTCCATTTCTAAGGACAGTAACACCAACACTGAATGCCTGGTCCATGAAGCACGGTCTCCAAGAAGCTTATCTTTACCTTACTGGCAGGTCAGTGTTTCCCAGTGGGACTGTACCGTAACACTCAGTTCTGCTGTTCTGCTCTGAAGGCACACACAGTCTGAGTAGAACCCCTCATTTATTTGTTTGGGATTTTTTGAAGACTTTCCACAGATCCACAATCAGGCAATGTGGTCACAACTCCTCCAGAGCGAGGACTAAAACCCTGCCCAGTGCCAGAGCTTGCTGAGGAGCCTCCGTGCCCAGCACAGTGGTGCTCCAGCCCCCTCCAAATGTGTCCCATGTGGATACTGATGCACTGTGGGCTCCCACTGCCAAGATTCTACCAGCTCCACATTGGGTCAGCTACTCTAATACCGTTAGTTATCAGTGCAATAATCACCAGCTCGTCACAGGAGGTGAGCAATCACCTCAACAGCAGTGAGAGCATCGGTGTGACCCCGGATTTACACTGATTTATCAGGGGGAAGTGTTGGGCTGAAGGACATGCACGTGCTGCTCCTGTGTCCAACACTTCCCAGCCAAAATCCCTGAGGTGTTTCAGGAGAGCTGGGTTTGCTTTAAAGGCCCTCAGGCTGTCCCTTGGTTAGTGGCTGTTTGGCTGCAGCCTGGAGCAGGCTGAGCTGCTGCAGAACAGGATTTCCAGAGTGAGGCAACTGCATGGTTTGTTAAACTCTCAGCAGGGAAACCAAAAGGGCAGAATATTCCCTAAAAGCCTTCTCTGTCCAGAGCCTCTCTGCCTGGTAAGAACACTTTAATGCACCTAAAAGCATCTTTAAGATTCCAGCTCTTGCCCATGCACAGACAGGGTCAGCGGCCAGCAGCACCCCAGCAATTCTCACAATCATTCAGCAGAGGCTGATGGGAACTGATTTTAGAATAAGCAAAGTTATTCCCTAACGAGCTTTCTAAAAATGTCCTCAGCTCACTCTTCCTGGCTCTCAGGGTGCCGTGAGGGAGGGTGCCAGGAATCCTCCCCTTGGTGTGCGGGTACAGGGGTGCTGGCAGCACTCAGCAGTGGGGTCTGTCCATGTGCCTCTGAGAGCAAGGCTGTGGCACCCAGCAATATGCCCTAACATAAATCCGTGTTGTGAGCTTCCTTAATAAGGGCCTGAGATGATGCTGCAGCTTTCCCAGGCAATTAATCTGGATAATCGCACAATAGCAGGAAGTCTGGAAGCAGTGTGTGCATTATTACTGAAAATAAATAACCTCCCAGCCATCTTTCATTTGCCCTGGGGAATACACCAGGAGATAGGCACAAAGAAAATGAGTTTGCCCAAGCTTCCAATTAATGGCATGAGCCTGGCATGGCTGGCTCTGCAGAGATGGGAAGGTAAATGCCTTTCTTCCGAGATCTTTGCATTTTTGTGCCTCTTTTTTAGGCTGGGTGGTGATTTCTGCACTCGCTGGTAACTGGGGACACTGCCAGCCGCGGCAGGATTTCTCCCAGCTCGAGGAAGATGTTTTGCACACACCCAAGGCCAGTGAAATGCCATGCCCTGACTGCAGCACTCCCTGCTAGCCCGGCCTCTCCCTGTCCAGTGTGGTCAGCTGTCCTGCATGCTGCAGCCAGCATTTCCTGAGGCCCTGAGCTCCTGCAGCTCTCCCCTGCCAGCCTGCTGCCCCTGAGCTGCCCCTGGAGACGCAGGGCGTGTGCTGTGGGCAGGGGGTGAAGTGCTAAACGCCACTGCCCCGTGCTCCTGACAGCACAGCTCTCCTCAGGGCTGCACTGCGGACTCCAGATTATTGTCAGGGCCCCTCAGCTCTGACCTTTGGAGCCATCACGTAAAACCACAGAGGGGAAGCTTCTGTATCCACTGATCCCCCTAGTAACGGTGTCAGGGAGGAGATAACCTTGGGGCTCCAGGAAGGAGGCAGAAAAAGCTGGAAACCACCGAGCATTTGGCCTGCACACCAGCTCCAGCAGCCGCCTTTCCAATGAGAACTGCCTGGGAGTTCAAATTCCCCTGCTGAGGTTTCCACAGCTCCTGCACGTTTCCATTTCACCCACACAGGAAGCGGGATCTGCTCAGGGTGGCACCAGTGCGTTCAGACTTAATTAGACTCTCCGGGCCCGCAACACCTCAGAGGGCTGAGACCATCCAAGTGTCATTCCGCGTTTGCTCCGAGGAACATCCCCTCCCTCCCTGTAAATTACTGGCCACAATGACCAGCGGTGCATGTGATGTATGTAAGGGCAAGCAGCAGCTATTAATAACCCATGTTTTCTGGATTTCTGTTGCTCCTTTCACCCAGGGCTTCCACGGAGCTGACAGTGATGAAATTGGCTCCGCTGCACCCAGGAGAGGCAGAGTTATTATCCCTGCCTTGCACACAGAGGAGCCACACGGCAGAGTGGAGAGTGCAGGATTTGTCCACACAAGTCTGAGGCTAAGCAAGGGTTAGACCTGAATCTGATTTTTGAGTCTAACCAGATCGGAAGCCATTCACGTGGCTTGCAAAAGAGCCTGACAGAGATGCCTCTCTCGGACACCTCCCTCTGATATCCTGCCTTCTTCTCACTTCTCTTCCTGCTTCCAAAAGCCTACATAAAAAATTAATAAATATGAATGTATTGTTTTATTGCAGTTGACTCAGTGCAACTGAACAGCTCAGAGCACAGGGAACAGGCAGCACTACATAAACCAGATGTCTCGTTCAAACACCCTTGGTTTTTGTACTCCATCCTACTCTCTACGCTCCTTGGATCTGAAAATCTCGGTTTAACATGCACCGCTACCTCGGATCTCTTAATTCCTGATATATTATTTAAACAGAACGTGTCTGAGAATTAGCGTGCCACAGACACGTCAGGAATATGCGCTCTGTAAGCACACTCAGCGGATGTGGCAGCATGTACACTTTGTAGGCATTGGTTTGTGGGTTTGGAGCACTGCACCATCTTTCTGCCCTGCCTAGGGCACACTGTGACAGCAGGCCGGGAATATATTGCTTTTGGAAGTCATTTTTTACCATTAAATGAAATCTCCTTTCTCAAAACCATTCCACGGCGCACTGTGGGCAATTCCAGTGCATGAGCTCAGGAAGGATTGTGAGGAATTGGAGAGACAGCAGTGAATCCCAGAGGTGAGAGGCCCAGCAGCACCACTGCGTCACAACAGCACCCCAACCCTGCGCATTTGTGGCTCCTGAACTTCTGCTCTGGCTCCCTAGCGCTTGCACGGTCCAGACAAAAGGGACTGGAGCAGCCTCACCTCTAAATTAACAAAGCTTTTTGGGGTTTTTTGCTCCTGCTGAAAGGCAGCCAGCTCTGGTCTGCAGCGAGGCGCTGCCTCAAAGCGAAGCACAAATAAAAACGCACCTGCCCGGCAGTGCCAGGAGCCGGGAGATTCTGCCCAGCAGTGGGACTGAGCTCCCAGCCCGCGGCCAGCCCTGCTGACCTCCCCAGAACGGCTCTTGAACGAGCACAGCTCGTTCCAGCCAAGCCCAAACCAAGCCCAGCTGCTGTCCCGAGGCTCGGTGCTGACTCCAGAAACAGAGTGCCACCTACTGAGTGCCGCACGGAATCTCCGTCCCCTGCCCGGTGCGGAGGAACGGCTCCTAATTCCCTTGGAGCTGATGGGAAGCTGCCCTTGTGTGGGCTCGCCCTGGACCGCGGGCCGGATGAGGCACTGCCGTGCTCAGCAGCGGCCGGGCGGGCAGCAGGAGAGCCGCAATTCCCGGGAGTGCAGGGGCTGGAAATAGCAATCACCTTTTGGAAAGAGCGTTAGCGGAGCTCGGGGTGGCCGGAGCCACAGCGGGAGCAAAGTTTACTCCAGGAAGAGCCATTCCCAGAGAGAGCAGGAGCAAAAGCAGGAGGAGATCCTTCCCTGCCTCTGGAAGCATGGCTTCTCCCAGACAGCAGCAGGCTGCTTCTGCTGGAGTTACAGACGTTGCTCTGTCCCAGAGATAAGGGGAGAACACGGCGATTCACCGCTCCTAAACACACTAAAGGACACTTAAACAGTTATTTCCCTTGTGGGAAGAATTCATTTATTTATAGGGAGTTTACTCAAATACCTGTGCACTTGGAAACCTCTCTGCCGTGAAAAAGAGTCAAACAAGTTACAAAAACGTTCTGAGTGCGGTGTAATGGGAAAAGACCCGGCTGAAGGAAAAGACAAACAATTTTAATTCCTTCTGACCGGTCTATGCAAATACTCGCTCTCCTCTGCCATGCTGACTAAAGCTCCTGGGAGCACTGCTAATTAGCCATGCATTCTGACAGCAGAGCAGCCTGCTGGGCCCAGCCTCCTCCAGAATCCCCTGGGTGCCCGCATCTCCTGCAGCCTCGCTGGCTCCCGGCGGCTCCTGGACTCGGGGGCACCAAATCCAGCGGCACTGCCAGGCATGGAAAACCAACAGCGAGGACCCAGCTGGCCGGGACAGGGCTGCACCCACAGCACCCCCAGGGATGCTCCGGCAGCTCCTCCGGGGGACAGCAGGGAACGCTCCTTGCCTTTGGGCGCCGCGGGGCTCAGCTGGCTCCGGGGTCAGTGGGGTGGGATGGGATGGGATTCCCCATGGAATTCCCTGCCCTGCCAGCAGCACGAGGCCTGTGAGGCAGTGATGGGTTGGAATGCTTACACAGGCAGGTGCGTGATGGGGACAGCTCCCAGCACAAACGAGGTGTGGGCCCGGCAGCGCTTGGCATCTGGATTCCTTAAAGCTCCCGTGCTGTCCCTGACAGAATTCCCATGGAATTCAGCTGGCAGTGTTACCCGAGGAAAAATATTCTCCAAGGTCTGCACTTAGCCTTTGACTTAGATTATCTTCAATCTACATAATTGCTCACCTAATCTCCTCCGAGCGGCGCCCAATTCCAAACCATGTTTCGAGTTCAGAACATATGCTCATATTATTACCTTAAAATATAATTACATGGATTTTGGTAAGTGGAAAATGAAGGAAGCTATTGCTTATGTAGTACCTGGAGATGGCATTTGCAGTCCAAGCAAGGAAGCATTTCCATTGCTTCTCTATCATTAATTTTTAAATCTAACACTACATTATTAAACAATAATCAACACCCTACATTTTTCAAAGTAATGTCCAAACATTAATTAAATCCCAGCAGATATAATTAGGAAGGTATTATCATCCTATATTGCAGATAGACTATGAGATACTAAACATTAAAGAAACTCATTCTGAGGTAGAAGTAGCACCCAGCAAAGGTGGTTGTCTCGACTCAGGAGAGCTTTCCAGTCATGTTACAATCTATAATTTTATCAGTAGCAGCCAAGGGGAAATTCCTTCTCTTTTCTATTGCAAAAATATAAATATACACATTACTTGGAGGTATTTTTATTCCAGCAGTAATAGCTGGCAATTTGCAAACACCACGTTTGAGGCACTGATGGATTTCAGCAATTAGAAGCGGGTACGTTGTGAATGACGCCCTTTCTGTAAGTCACACAACACAGGGCACTCCATCAGTCTGAGGTAGCTGGGCTTGCTGCCCCTCTGCTCTGCACCCACTGCTGCCAGGCCCCCTGGAGAGAGGGAGACCCGGGGCACACCCTTGGGGCTGGCCAGGCTGGAGAGGTGGCTCTGTGTGAGCCTCGGGAAAGCCAAGAAGGCCAAGTGCTGGTGCTGCCCCTGGGCTGGGGCAGGCACCAGGATCAGTCCAGGCTGGGATGGATGGATCGAGGGCAGCCCTGGGAAAAAGGGACCTGGCGGTGCTGGGGGGTGGGAGCTGGAAATGGCCCAGCCCTGAATCCCCCCCCGCCCTGGGCTGAGCCCCAGCCTGGGCAGCAGGAAAGGGGGGCTTCTGCCCCTGTGCCCCTGTGCTCAGGTGAGAGCCCACCTGCAGAGCTGCCCCAGCCCTGGGGCCAGCACAGGGAGGACCTGGAGCTGCTGGAGAGAGCCCAGAGGAGGCCCCGGAGCTGCTCCAGGGCTGGAGCCCCTCTGCTCTGGAGCCAGGCTGGGAGAGCTGGGGGTGCTCACCTGGAGAGGAGAAGGCTCCAGGGAGAGCTCAGAGCCCCTTGCAGGGCCTGAAGGGGCTCCAGGAGAGCTGCAGAGGGACTGGGGACAAGGCATGGAGGGACAGGACCCAGGGAATGGCTTCCCACTGCCAGAGGGCAGGGATGGATGGGATAATGGGAAGGAATTGTTCCCTGTGAGGGTGGGGAGGCCCTGGCACAGGGTGCCCAGAGCAGCTCTGGCTGCCCCTGGATCCCTGGCAGTGCCCAAGGCCAGGTTGGACACTGGGCTTGGAGCAATCTGGGACAGTGGAAGGTGTCCCTGCCCATGGCAGGGGAGGCACTGGATGAGCTTTAAGGCCCTTTCTAACCCAAACCATTCTATGAATCCATGAGACAGCGATTTTTGCTGGAGAATTCTGAAGAACTGAGGACGAGGACAGCAGAGCTCATGCCAAAGGCAATCCACCAAAGAGTGGGTTTGCCTGAACGAGGGAACAGCTCCGTGCTCAGTGCTCAGTTGCTATTTTTCATCAGCTGCTACCTCAGGAGAGCTGGCAACACGTTCCTCTGGTGTGGGCTCTGCAGGGAGGGACGACAAGCCACATGTGGGACACCCAGCACTGCCCAGGGGAGCTGCCAGAGGAGCCCCCAAGAAGCTGCTGGTGACTGTCCTTCACAGAAATTCCAGTCACCGAGACACAGACACTTCCCTGCCTCCATCTCAGTTTGAAAGAGGCTTTGTGAATCAGCCAAGACAGACAGTCCTGACCTTCTGCGACTTTGCCGGAACCTCTTCGTTGTGTTTGCTGCTTTCCTGCCTCAGAAACGCAGCAGCAGCGTGCATTATCTCTGTGCTCCAGCGTGCCACTCATGAAGCACACCCACGTGAAGCACGTGAAAAGCCCGTGCAAGGGATGCTGCCAGCCCTGCTCAGACGTGTGGGCACTCCCACTCGGGCTGGGAGGTGAGAGGGGCTGGAAGTGCCATGGCCAGGACAGCAGCACTCCAACTGCGAGCCGGGGCCGTCGCCCGCTCGGGATCCTGCAGGGGTGAGTGAACTCACCTGCTAAGCTCAGTTTCAAGGATGGAGCAAACCACGTTTGCAGAGAGGCTCCTGGAGGCTGGAGCGCTGCTGCCTGCCTTGCATCTGTCCCGGGATAACGAGGCTCCATCCAATCCGTACAATGCTAATCCAGGACCTGGATGAGCATTTCCCAGGGGTTTGTGTTCAGGCTGCCCTTTGATGAACACCTACTCCCAGTCCTGCTCTGCAGATGAACCGCAGCACCCAAACCAAGCTGCTCCTGCACTTTGGTTCCCAGTCACGCTGAACCACACCCCCGGCATGAGGCTCGGGAACGTCCCGGGGGATTCGGCCCCATGGAGTCAATGCCCACCATCCTCAGCTCCTGCTGCCTTCCTGCCTGCAGACACCAGCCTGTCTGAATTAAAGCCTGTCTTAAATCTATACTTAGAACCCAATCTTCCCAGAAAGGTAAAAATAAACAAGATTTCATTTCTCTCACAGAACCAGAGATAGCCACAAGAGACTTGGTTTGTTCCGGCTCTAAATTTGGAGCATGGAGGCCAATAGAGCACACATCCCATTTCCGACTAAAGCAGCATTATTAATATTTTCTCACTTGCTTGGACACAGCTATTAATATCTCGTGGAGAATTCCCCTGCAACAAGCCGCAGGAGCAGTGAAATTTTTATGGTGCTAGTGCTAGGAAAGCTTATCCCCTCTCTGTCTGAAGGCCCAAAGGAGCCTGAACCCAGGCAATTTATTGTGGCTCTCGCAGCACCACTGGGGTGAGCACGGATATAAATTGTCCTGCAGTGGGAATTCACTGCAGCAGGGGCTGGAGACACCGTGTGAAGCTGGAATGGTGCAGGTTCACCAGGAGGCTTACAGGATTCCTCAGGAAGGGAAGCCAGGCTGTGCAGCCACCATGTCTGGAGGACTCCTGTCCCCATGGAAGGTCAGACCACTGTGGGGTCCCTGCTGAGGGAAGGTTCCCTCCTCACCCACAAGGCAGGTCTCACCAAACCCCAGCAGAAGGAAGCTCCCAGTGCACACCCTGCAGGGGTAGAGAGGTCAGCACCACGTTCTGTTGGTAGCCTTGAGGCACAGCTGCACCGATGGCACAGAGTTACCCACCTCTTCGTGCCCCACCCTACATAGAAGTTTGTGGATTCCCCTCTCCCTGCCCACCTGCAGCCGAATCCCAGGGGTCTCCAAGGTGCTGGATGTGTATTGATTGCAGAGTTCCCAGAATATATTATGCATGAGCTGCCGTGCTCAGGGCCTGGCAATTCCGCGTTGTTTGATCTCCTGAAATCCCCTGCTTGTATGAATATGGAAAAGTTCCTCTTTGTTTGCTGCCCATTGATCCAGACATTGACCCTTCTCCTGTGTGCATTTATCTCTGATGATTTAATAATGAAAAACACCAATAAAGTGAGGGAGGGAAGGGAGGAAGGATGGAAGGAAGCCCCTTCAGGGGGACCTATTGCCATGGAAACGTGCCATATGCTGCTGCTGTAGGGAAGGGATGGATCAATAAGGGCTGTGGCCTCCAAGTCATCAGGAATGTGTTGTGGAATGTGAAGGATTAAAGCCTAAAGACACGCATAAGTTGTGACATGATGGAGTTCAGGCCCTGGCCCATGTCCAGCGCCCAGCATGAGTCAAACCCCAGTGCTTGGGCAGGGAGGATGTGCGCAGGGGAGCTCCGAGCTGTCCCAGAGAGCGGCAGCACGGGGAAGGGCTTGGTCTGTACACAGGGGTAGGAAGGAAAGGATTGTCTATAGATGCCGTAGATGTGTATCACAGCATCACAGAATCACACACTGGCTTGGGCTGAAGGGTCCTTAAAGCCCATCCAGTGCCTCCCCTGCCAGGGCAGGGACACCTTCCACTGTCCCAGGCTGCTCCAAGCCCCAATGTCCAGCCGGGCCTTGGACACTGCCAGGGATCCAGGGGCAGCTCTGGGCACCCTGTGCCAGGGCCTGCCCACCCTCCCAGGGAACAATTCCTTCCCAATATCCCATCCAGCCCTGCCCTCTGGCACTGGGAAGCCATTCCCTGGGTCCTGTCCCTCCAGACCCTTATCCAAAGTCTCTCTCCATCCTTCTTGTCAGCCCCTTCAGGCCCTGCAAGGCCACACTGAGGTCACCCCAGAGCTTCTCCTCTCCAGGCTGAACAATCCCAGCTCTCACAGCCTTCCCTCCCAGCAGAGCTGCTCCATCCCTCTGACCATCCTGGTGCCTCCTCTGGGCTCTCTCCAGCAGCTCCACATCTTCCCTGTGCTGGGCCCAGGCCTGGGGCAGCTCTGCAGGTGGGGGCTCACTGAGCACAGGGGCACAGGGGCAGAACCCCCTTTCCTGCTGCCCAGGCTGGGGCTCAGCCAGGGCAGGGAGGTTCTGGGGATGTCTGTCGGTTCAGAGCTGCTCCAAGGGTGGCACAGGACACACGACACCGACAGCAGGGACCTTCCACACTCATCTCCTTGGGAAGTCACAGGGATGACAGGCTGCCTTCTTAACTGGTTTGTGTTGACGTGTCTGTCTTGACATAACACGGGTTTATGTGAGCTGAGGATGTCACTCTCGCCACTAGGAAGCCAAATTTCCTAACATTAAGCACTAAAATAAGGCAGAGAAATTACATGAGTCACACAAGTAGGTAAGAATCACAGTTTGGGAGTGGGGGTGTGGAGGGGACACTGCAGTGCTTTCTGAGAGCCGCTGGTTTGCCTTGTGCTGACATATCCATGCCCTCATTCTCTGCGGTTGTCCCCAAGGAGTGACAAACCCAGCTCGGTCATCTGCCAGCTGGGAACATGACTTCCCACCACCCGAGACTCTGAAAGGGCTCCTCTGGGCATTGCTGTGCCCCAGCTCTGGTGGGCTGGGACTCACAGCTCCAGAGTCCCCAAAGGCAAGTGGGGTCCCTTAATGGCTTCCCAGTGCCAGAGGGCAGGGACAGATGGGATACTGAGAAGGAACTGTTCCCTGTGAGGCTGCCGAGGCCCTGGCACAGGGTGCCCAGAGCAGCTGTGGCTGCCCCTGGATCCCTGGCAGTGCCCAAGGCCAGGCTGGACATCGGGGCTTGGAGTCACCTGGAACAATGGAAGGTGTTCCTGCCCATGGCAGGGGGTGGAATGGGATGAGCTTTAAGGCCCTTTCCAAGCCAAACCATTCTGGGATTCTGGGATTATTCTAACATCCGGGCTCTCTCGAGGCTGCAGAGCCCAGGTTTGGGATAGCTGCCATAGCCTTTGAGGCATGCAGCACCAGGACAGCCACCCCACAGGTCACCACCCCGGTACAACATCTCTGTGTGTGCCCAGCTGAGCCCTGGGCTGGTCACAGCCAGCCACCCCTCAAGGAAAGCCCAAAAAGCACAGGGAGAGCTCCCTGTGCCCGAGGATGGATCACACCCGAAGCTGCTGTTCAGCTGCATGATTTACTCCAGCTCTGCTCCCAGGCACACGTGCTCTCTCAGAGTCTCTCTCCAACTTCCACGGTGCCCAGGATTTATGTCTGAGAGAGGCAACAGCATCTGCCAGACCTCAGCACCGTGCACACATTCCTACTGCGGGAGCCCTGGTGGTGCCAGATGGGGCAGGGACAAAAGTCCGACCTCTTTCCTGCTTAATGGCAGCACGGGAATGCTGGAAGCTGCCAGGAAGAGGTGATAGAAAGCAGTTTGGGGTTTTCCAATGGTCTGCTGGAATGCTCATAGTCAGAGCTGCCTCCCTCTAAAGGTTCCAAACGCCCTAAAGCACGGGTTCAGCGAGGATGGGGAAAGCCAGAGGGACAGAAGGTGCTGGCTGCGTGTGGCTGTCACCCCTGGCAAGGACAGCTCAGCACAGCGCTGGGGGGCACACACAGGGAGGACAGAGGGCACTCCCAGGCAAATCCCTCCTTTCCCAGGTGTTGCTCTGGAGTTAAAACACGCTGGCCAGCAGGGATGGCCAGATCTTTAGTGTGGATTTGCTGTACCTGGTGAATATGGCTCAAGCTGTGGAGGCAGTGCCAAAGGAGCAATGTGTGAGGAGCATGGATTGGGATGGATGGAGCACATATTATGGTGTGTTTTGGACCTTCAGCTCTGCGTGATCCTTATTAATTTATGGGAATCCTCACTGCTTTACATCCTTGCTTTAGCCCTGGTGGGAAATGTTCCTGCTGGCAACACTGTTCCAGACAAGGTTGAGCACCCAGTGCCAGCCACGGGCTCTTCCCACAGGGGAGGAGTGGGGCAGAAGGAGTGAGGCACCTGAGAAGGGAACGGAGTGGGATGGAAGGAGTGAGGTACCAGGAAAGGGAACGGAGTGGGACGGAAGGAGTGAGGCACCTGAGAAGGGAACAGAGGGGGATGGAAGGAGTGAGGTACCAGGAAAGGGAACGGAGTGGGACGGAAGGAGTGAGGTACCTGAGAAGGGAACGGAGTGGGATGGAAGGAGTGAGGTACCTGAGAAGGGAACGGAGTGGGATGGAAGGAGTGAGGTACCAGGAAAGGGAACGGAGTGGGATGGAAGCAGTGAGGTACCAGGAAAGGGAACGGAGTGGGATGGAAGGAGTGAGGTACCTGAGAAGGGAACGGAGTGGGATGGAAGGAGTGAGGTACCTGAGATGGGAACGGAGTGGGATGGAAGCAGTAAGGCACCTGAGATGGGAACGGAGTGGGATGGAAGGAGTGAGGTACTTGAGAAGGGAACGGAGTGGGATGGAAGGAGTGAGGTACCTGAGATGGGAACGGAGTGGGATGGAAGCAGTAAGGCACCTGAGATGGGAACGGAGTGGGATGGAAGCAGTGAGGTACCTGAGAAGGGAATGGAGGGGGATGGAAGCAGTGAGGCACCTGAGAAGATAACAGAGGGGGATGGAAGGAGTGAAGTACCTGAGAAGGGAATGGAGTGGGATGGAAGGAGTGAGGTACCAGGAAAGGGAACGGAGTGGGATGGAAGCAGTGAGGTACCAGGAAAGGGAACGGAGTGGGATGGAAGCAGTAAGGCACCTGAGATGGGAACGGAGTGGGATGGAAGCAGTGAGGTACCTGAGAAGGGAACAGAGGGGGATGGAAGGAGTGAGGTACCAGGAAAGGGAACGGAGTGGGATGGAAGGAGTGAGGCACCTGAGAAGGGAACGGAGTGGGATGGAAGGAGTGAGGTACCAGGAAAGGGAACGGAGTGGGATGGAAGGAGTGAGGTACCTGAGATGGGAACGGAGTGGGATGGAAGCAGTGAGGTACCTGAGAAGGGAACGGAGGGGGATGGAAGCAGTGAGGTACCTGAGAAGGGAACGGAGTGGGATGGAAGGAGTGAGGTACCAGGAAAGGGAACCGAGTGGGATGGAAGCAGTGAGGTACCTGAGAAGGGAACAGAGTGGGATGGAAGGAGTGAGGTACCTGAGAAGGGAATGGAGGGGGATGGAAGCAGTGAGGTACCTGAGAAGGTAAGGAGGCACTCCCCGTGTGCACTTCAGCTTCCAATGCACAAAGTGCCTCTCCTGCCCAGCTGGTGCTCACATCAGACTCTTGTTTGTAATGAGTTATTTAGGCCGCAATGGAGCACAATGAATCCTCAAGAAGACTAATGCTGCTGGGATCTTGGGGCTATTCAGGTAGCCCAGACCCCAGATGAGAGATGAATCACCTTCTAAAAATGCAGCAGTTAGGAAAAAAAAAAAAGTCCAATTGCTTCTGATTATTTTCAGTCTCAGAAGAAACATACTGTACTGAGGCTGTGCTTACCTAAGGCATCCACGTGAATCCACTATCCCTCCCTCTGGAATGGCTGCTGAATTAATTACTGCCTGTACTGGAACTCTGAGGAGCTCCCCAGAGATTGGTTCCCTTTTGACCTCAAAGCTTTTTAGGGCAGGTGGCTGAGTCTCCCCACCAGCATCTGCCAGCTGGGGAAACTGAGGCACGGAGGGGCAGATATTCCAGAGGGCCTCACTGCCTCAGCAGAGCGGAGAGCAGAGACCAGGAATTCTGACATCCAACCCAGTGTCCGAAGGGCACTCAGCTCTCAGCTTCAGATCCTCATGCAAGGAGCCTCCAGGCTCCAAAGCCCCTTCCAGTTCTGAGGAACTGTTCCCGTCCCCCAGACGTCCCTGCACTGGGCTGACCAAAACGAGGGAACCCAGCAGAAACTGAGGGGCAGCACAAGACTGAGGGAAAACGAGGAGGACTTGGGGCACGCTCTGAGACGGGAGAATGAAACACTCAGGCAGCGGACGTGTAAAATACACTGTCCCCAGCAAGGACAGCGTCACACACAGCTGCCCACAGAGGATGCTCCCAGTCACAGTTATGCACAATGGAAAGAATTCCGTGGTCACACTCAGGACATTTACGGCCTTTCCCCTCCTGTCACACTGGTAGGAGGAAATTTGGCTTTTCACCTGCTACACACACTCCTGGACAGGAGCATGTGCTGGGGATCCAGGCACTCCCACCGAGCACCTCCCCGCCCTTTGCCACGACCCGGGCTGTTGCTGGACCTCTCCTGCTCTTTCCAGGACACGCTGCAAATTCTCTGACTTGTGGTGTGGTGGGGATTCCCAGAGGGTTCTCCTCTATCCAATGCTGCAGCGTCTCAGTGACGTTCCCGTGGAGAAAGCTCCCAGAGCAAGCTGCAGCTGCAGCCTCCTCCCTCCTGAGCAGCCCAAAGCGCCGCTAGCACACGGGCAGCTCTGTAAGCTCCCGGTGGCTCTGCTGTGCACTGCTGCTCCTCAACGCACGGAGCGCCGGGGACAGGCAGACAAACAGTGATGGGCACCACGAAAAGTGCTCAGATAAATCTTTCCCACCACGGGCCGGACTTGCCCTGCTCTATTTAAGTCAATGGAACGAAGCCATTGAGCCCTGGGGGAGCAAGTGCCAGCCCTAAATCATTTCTTTGATTAATTGTTCTTGGGAAGGAAGAATTCATTAAGCATTCCGCTCAGCAATTAGAAATAAATATATTTTTAGAATGAACAACCTGCCAGAAACAAGTTGTTTCAGAAATATATTCAGCTTGATGCATTTTCCATCAATACAGAACGAGGAGGCTCCAGCCTGCCAGAGGGACAGGCTGGGAAAGGGACACTGCAGGGACAGGAAGGACAGGGCTGTCACTGAGGAGCTACTGAGATGTCTGCACCACTCAGGTTCCGTCTGTGTGAGCAACCCGAGAGGAAATACAGGAGTTTTTCCTCTATATTCCTATTCCAGCCGTAAGCTGGGAATAAATCTCCCTGCTGTTTCACAGGAATGTGACAAAGCTGTTGCTACACACAGCTGGGGCACAGCAGATAGGAGAGCCATGGAAACCCACTAAATAACAACACCCCACTTGTACTTCCACTGTGGCATCAGGCTCGGACCAGCTACGAGGGCAATGTGAAATGCCAGCCTCTGTAAGGAGTTTGGGACAGCAACTGCCACAGCCTTGGGATGTGGGACACGCTGGCACAGTCAGTGGTGACCACAGGGACAGCAGGACAGGAGCCTGCTCCAAGGCAGTGACAGCCAAACCTTTCCCTGCCCACTGAAGGTGTAAATGAGGTGTACGGATGTATTTTCGATTTTCAATCCATGCTTCAAGGCAGGAACTCAGCACAGGCTCTGTTCACGCCTGAGCCCAGAGAAGCACATGGAACTGGGAGGTGGGCACTTCTAGAAAGATCTACTTCTGGTCCTGAGTGTGGGAGAGGAAACCCTAAAAGAACCTAAACACGCTCTGGGATCTGAGAGTCACAGCCACAAAAGACTATTCCAGGCTTTTAAGTTTTGTGCCTTAAAAGAAAAGACAAGTCTTATCCTTTGGTTGTGGTGCCTAGAGGCAAGTCTCTTCCCTGCCCTGCTTTGGGAATGGAGGATGGCAGCAGTGTCTCAATGAATTCCAGCTTTTCCAAGAACACACTCTCAAAGGGCCCTCTTCTCCAAAACATGAAACACCCTTGTAGCTTTTCCTTCTGCACACACAGGACTCAGTTTCAAGGCCACTGCAGCAGGCACTGGCTCAGCCTTTGATTTCAGCAGGGATGTGCTGGGATAGCACATAAATTGGCTGGCAACTCGTGCACTTCCATCATGATTACATGATTTCGGTGGTTTTCTTCTTTTTAGTTAATCCCGTCCTTCTGCTTAAGCTCAGAGTAAGGCAGGAGCCAGGGTTTTGCTCTTGTTCTTTCATCCCAGCAGAAATGTCTGTGCTGTGCCTCAGCCCAGCTGGGAGCCCTGGCACCGGGACAGCACAGGGAGGCTGAGGAAGAGGAGGAGGAGGATGGGTTAGTGGTGAGGGGACCTGGGGAAAGCTCTCAAGTCACTCCAGCAGCACTCCAGTGGGGAACAGCAGAGGGTCTCTGACTGGAGGCCAGGGCAAGCAGAGAGCAGAGCAGCTCTGCTCCTAAGTGTATCCAAACCCATATTAGCTCGTTAGATATGCAGATGGCAAATGAGGGATCTCCTTCAGGAAAGGCATCCTTGAATCAGAAATAGCTGTTCTGTGGGCAAAGAGCAGAAAATTCAGGGCTCTGAACCGCTTCCACTGTGGCAAGAGAGCCCCAGGCTCCCTAAATCCTGCCTTGAGGAGCCACTGAACAAACACAGAGCTGGGAGTGGGATGTGGGATCAGTGACAGCAGCGCAGCGCCAGCAGGTACCCCCCAGTGCCAGCACAGGGCCTGGGTAATTCGGGGTTCCTGGACAGGACACACGGCCTGAGGCGCCTCCAAGGAGGGAAACTCTTTCCCAGGGCCACTCTCACCCGTGAATTTGGCTCCGTATGTCTGCTAATGAACCTCATTTCCAAGCGATGCCGACCAGCCCGCCCGCACCCACGGGAACCCCGGGGCGTGGAGGGATGATCTCACGCAGCCCTGCAGCCAGGCTGAGCTGAGGGAAGTGCAGCAGAAGCACTGCAGCTCCAGGGCAGGGGCTGAGCACAGCTGAAGCGCCGGAGCTGCACTGCCCTTCCTCGCAGCGTCACCTGCCTGCCTGCAAAGGTCACGAGTGCTCTGCCAGCAGCCACGGGCTTTTATCATCAGGGTCGTTTGTATTCCTACAGAACTCCTTTAGTTGGAATATCCTCCCTTCCTCTTCCTGAGCCAGCCAGGGCCATACTTTGCCTAGGAAAAGCAAGGTTTTTGTGAAGAATTCTCTCCGCTCCTCATGTGCCCAGCTGTAGGAAAGCCATGCTCCACTCTGAACCACACAACTGGAGGAACAGCCAGCCCTACTCTTTTTCCCTAACAGGGCTGCAGATCTTAGAATCCAAGTTTGGGGCAGGCAGAAGTTTCCACTGACCTGTCCTGACTTCAAAGAGGTGCCCTTTCTCCAGAAAAATCTCGGCCACAGGGGTGTGGAGAGGAAGCAAGGCCTGAAGCTTTGGGCCAGGCTGAGGCAACGGGAGGGACTCGCGGGCCCGGCTGAGGAAATGTGAGGGCCTAACTGCAGGCAGCTTGTTGGGCTCCCTCAGGGATTGTCTCTGCACCTTGTATCTCAGAGACTGGGAAGAAAGGCTGCTGGCCTGCCATTCCTGAGAGCGTGCCTGTGGTGACTGCACTGGAGGAAGTACTTGAGAACAGCCCTGTGAGAGCTGTGCCCCAGAACAGCTGCCAAGTCCCAGGGGGTTTCACCCCTGACTTCACCCAGCAGTGTCTCCACAGCCACGCTCATGGATTGCATCGTCTCCCATCGCCACGGACACACCAGCACCTCTGGCATCTCCTATTCACCTGCAGAGAGGGTTGTGCTGATGGGGAAATTACAGCTTTGGAGAAATTACACTGCCTTTTGTCCTGCTTCTACATCTCAGCTATGGGGAACACAGGACTGGAAACACTTCTGAGGGCTTTAGGGTGGGAGGAAGAGCAAAACAGAGGTGGTGGTGGTGGTCTGGAAGTGGGAATGGCCATGCTGTGGTAGCAGGCAGAGGGATCTCTGTGCAGGTGTTTGAGGGGCTCAGCCCTGGCTCACGCTGCTGCCAGCCCCAGCACTCCCAAGGCACTTCATCATTAGCTGCACCCCCGATGTTATGCATTAATTTCCACAGCAGACTCATTCACACACACACAACACACCCACCCACACGCAGCAATGGCTAGACAGACACAAAGCATGCAGCAGCCAATTATTGGGGGTGGGAACAGCTTGCATGAGCTCATGATGAAGCTTAGCCTTAATTCTGCTGAGCTGGAGAGGCTGGAGCTGTGCTCTGCTCTCCTGACTGACTGCGGAGCGCAGAGCAGGGCAGATGATGTCAAGGCAAATCTTTTTTTGTCTGCAGTGCAGATTTGGCTGTGTGAATTTACTTGCAAATGAGGCTTCCAGATCCCCTGTTGGAAAGCAGGAGTCCTGGGCCATACCCACAGCTGCCACTGTCAGCCCCAAGTCCTGCTCGTGCTGCAGAAGGAGCTGCCCCGCTTTGGAAGGCTTGGGCCCAGCTTCCCAGCAGGATCTGCGGGCAAGGAGAGGCCGGTGGGATCCATGGGAAGGGATGAGGAAGGAGCGCCTGTGCTGCAGAGACAGCAGAGGAGCCCATTGCCATGGGAATGAAGGAGAAGAGACCCCAACAGTCCCACAAACTGAGCACCAGGAACTGTCCAGAAGCACTCAGGGCTTAGCCAGCAGCCATGGGCACATCTGGGTTTGACTGAAGCACGCCTGTGACCCAGGTTTTTGTTGCAGTTGCCAGCTGTGGGACAAGCCTGGATGTCCCAGCCACGGCACATGCAGGGAATTGCCCCGGCCAAGGCTGGCATGGAGCACACTCGTGTTTGCACCAAAAGCCAGGGGTCACAACACATCACCCAAAAGATCTGCCAGCCACCCAGCTTCAGGGATGCTTCCCAGAGCTGCCACACTACAGCAGGGACAGACACTGCGCAGCTCCTGTGCCAGACCTGGTGTTTGGGAGTGTTTCCTGAAGTCTGGAGTCACACGTTCCCAAAGGAAAGGGTAGCACACCCTGCAGTACACATGACTGGTGAGGGAAAGGTGGAACATTTTCTTCTTAGAGCATCTCTGAGCCCCATGCAGGGGCTGCACAATTCTCATTTATGGACATAAAAGGTAAAATCCATCTTGTCTGACTCTCCATGCAGGCTTTTTTCCTATCTTTTTCCAGCCTAGTTCTAAATGTGCCAGACAATGGAGCACCATACATGGAACTGGAGAGTATTGGTCACCCCTTCCCTTATTAAGACAAAGGAACCCATGATTCAGAAATCCCCTAACAGCACATGGACCCACTGCTTTTTGGGGTCCCAATTAAAGGTGGACAATAGGTGAGACCAAATCTACAGCACTACACAGAAATGGAGAATCCTGAAGAATTTCTTATGAAACTGCCTGGTAGAGACCAACCCCACCCTTGCTGGCACCTCCTCTGGCATCTGCTGCTACTTTAAAATATTGTAGAGTCCCCCAGCATCTTCCACAGCCCCTGGCAGCACCATCACCCCTTTTTTTAAAGCTGGAGAAATGAAGGCATGGAGAATTCAGTTCAGGATGGCTCACAGGTCCAACCTGTGTGCCTGACATCCCTTCCAGCTTGTCCTTCTGTCTGCTAGGCACTGCTTGTCATTCCGAGTGCATCCACAGCTAAATGAGCACGATACGAGTGCTTTGTATGGGCATCAAGGAGAACAGACCATCATCTGCAGTCTAGACTGGTCCCTCCTCCTGCCCTCCCCACCATTCACAGGAAAATAGGGATGGAAAAATATATTCCTCTTGTTATTAATAGAAGTATCGCTTGTGCATGCATTAGAACTTGGAAGGGAAGGGGGAAAGGTCAAGCATCAAGAATCTGTGCTTCATGAAAGTGGGCTTGCTGTTGTTAAAAAAGCTGCACCGAGCCAGGCATCATTATCTTTTCTCTTATCACCTGGACCGTTGGGAGAGCTGGTGCAGGACATGCCAGGAGTGAGGTGGGCACTGCCCCGCTGTTCTGCTGCTCTGCAGAGCCAGGGTGTCCCCGCGCTGGCTCCCTGCACTGGGCACAAAGCGGGCACAGGGAGGGTCTCCCCTGCCCCCAGTGCCCCGAGATGCACAGCTGCCCTGCTGAGAGGTGTTAGTGCTGAGCTGAGCCAGCCCCTTGCCCTGAGATCACTGGGAAGGAAGGGATTTGTGGAGTCCCCCAGTCTCTGGAATGCAGCTGTTATCTCCTCCCAAGCGCTGATAACCACCAGACGTTGCTTTCCCACACCCAGCACATCCAAAGGCACCTCCCTGGGCTTTCCAGGGTTTTCCATGCCCTCCCCGTGCTCAGGTGGAAGGAGGATCAGGCTGTAACAGTGGCCAGGTTCTGACAAGGAGCAGGAGAAGCGAGTCCCAGCAGAGCTCCTGTGCTCCCAGTCCCGCTGGAGCTGTGACAGGGCTGAGCAGTTACTCCCTGCACAGCTCCTGATTGCCTGGCACTCACAAACACCCTGAGCACGGCTGTGACAATCAAAAAACAGGAGTTAGAGCTCCTGTGCTGGAGCCAGGAGGCAACCTGCAGCTCCTCTCCTGCCTCTGAGCTCTGGAACAATGGATGCGCGCACGCAGACAAGCTCTCCATCCAAAGAGGCCGAGAGTTAAATCCTTAATTAGCACATTTGGACGAGTCACCACAAATGAGATTAGCTCTCGTGCACGGCTGGGGAAGCTGCCGTGCCCCTGGACCGTGGAAATGGTGGGCCCTCAAGCTGACCTTGGAATTCCCCCTTGGATGCTCATCTGCTTTGCTCTCACGGCACTGTCCTCCCCTGCTGCCTGCAGCGTCTCCTCGGGAGATAAGAGCCTGGTTTCCCTCCAGCCTGGTGCTAACACCAGCCACGGGGTGACCACGTCTGATACTGCACGCAGGGAATAATTCCAGTTTGGAAAGGGACTTCCCAGCTAGCAGAGCATTCAGCACGGGAAAGGGGCAGGAAAAGGTCTCTCTAAGAGTACCTTGTTAGCCCAGGACACATCTGCTCCCTCTGCTGTGTTTCTGGAGCTGTGAGTGCCGTGTCTGCTGGCAAACCCAGGTTTGGTGCTGTCAGCACTGCAGAGCTGCACGGAGCCAAGCTGCGTCCTGCTCTGCCCTGTGCCTCCCCAAAGCCCAGCCCACCCACGGGGACCTGAGCACTCCTCACCGCTTGTCCTGGAGAGCAGCGTGCGTTCTGAACGTGCAGTGCTGCTGGGAGAGAGCCCTGGTGCTGCCCTGCAGGCTCGGCAGAGGCAGGGTTACAGCCACCCCACCAGGACGAGCTCTGGAGTGCTGCTGTGGGGAGAGGTCATCCAAACGTCGCAGAAAGGAACTTAAATCAACCCTGCTCGCCGTAATGACTCTGACTCTTCTGCAAGGGAAGCGAGGAAACCTCGTGAATCTCTAGACATCCAAAAGGCGATGATGTCACCAGCTGGGGGCTGGAAGATGGTTGTGGACACTGCACCTGCATCCACAGCCACAGGAAAGCATGTGGGACACACACCTGTGGAGGAGGAGGAGGACAGCACCTCGATCCTGCCACATGGAAATCAGCCCCTGCTTCGTTACACGCTGGGGAAGGGACACAAGAGATCTGTCAGAGGTGGTGATGTTCTTAATTCTTCCTCTTGGCTTCGGGTTCTGGAAATGGTGTCATGCCTCCTCACAGCCTGGCCCGTGTTCAGCCACAGAGCTCGTGGTGCAAACATTTCGGGGGAAAATCTCAAGTAGCCACTTCCGTGCAGCCTGACCTTTCCCTCACACCCAGCAGAGGAAATGGGCTTTTTGAAGTTCTCAAAAGGAGCTGGCACCTTGCTTTTTGAGTGACATTCATCTGTAGGTAAATTGATTTAATAGCTTGTTAGAGTGCCAATTAGAACCAACAATAACTCAATTGACCTATAACTGCCTTGGCACCAACACAGCTTTCAAAAATAAGAGAAAGGAGGAAATCTCTGCTCTGGCAGAGATGAGAGCTCAGATAGTTGGTTTTGAGAGCAAACTGAGGGATTCATGAGCTTGCTAATGAGATGCTCATAACACATCAGAAACAAAGACAAATTTCAGCAGTTTCAAGCTGAAATGACACTATGTTATCTCCAGACAAAGATCACTCTTTTATCTGTATAATAAATGGATTTCAGTGCAGCAGCAGTGACACTGGAGCAGAAAAAACCTCGGTGCCACAGAAAGCACCAGCACAGTTACCTCACCAGAATAATACTGGATCAAAACCCCAAGTTTACCTCCTTAAAATAGTGCTGTAAAGTCCTACACTGACTCTGTGGGTTTTACCCTTGAAACCATATTTTTCCTTCAAATAAAATCTGTTTCATTCTCCTGCAGTGGAGCATGTGCTTCCAGACAGATTCATCACGGAGGACTGAGATCTTTCAAGTTTAAATATTAGAAAATGGGTAGCTTTCGTCTCAACATTGGCAGTGTCCAATAGAAGGAGAAGGATAATGTTGGAAGAGTTTTAAATTACTGGGAAAAATGATCCATTCTTAAGTCAGGAAGGGGATGGAGAAAACTGAGATTGTTGGAAGAGTCGGAAGGACAACAGCAACTACGAATATGTAGCAGGAGAAGGAACTGATCTGGAGAGACCCACCCAGAGAAAAAGCTGAAGGATAAGGAAGGATGGAGACTGGAACTGCACTGAGTAAATGCCAACCCAACACACTGGAACACTGCCAGGGGTGAGGGGGAGAGGCATTTCTGGAAACAAGGTGGAAATCAGTGATCAGATGAGAAGGAAGCTGGATACTGGGATCTAGGACTGGCTGGACAAGACACCTGCCAAAAGGAGCCTGGAAAATGGAGGTGGCACTGGGGGGATGAGAAACACAAACTTCAAGTGAGAGATGGGGAAGACAAGAGGTTGGAGAGAGTGGGGCTGAAGGTGAGGAGGAGAACAGGGAGTTTGTAGCAGGCAGAGAGTGTGTCCTGTGGAGCCTGGAGTAACCCTGGAGCGCGGTGCAGCATCTTTCCTTTGCTGTAACTCCCTGCTACGGCCACTGCTTCATTCAGAGCAGAGGACAGTGCAGCACAGCCTTGAAAAGCTCCACACCTGCTAATGAACCCAGAGATATTATTGTGCCAAGGGGAGAGACTGAGCTGTTTTTAAAACCCTAACAACTGTA
The DNA here is from genome assembly GCF_020740725.1 of Corvus hawaiiensis. Lineage (NCBI taxonomy): Eukaryota > Metazoa > Chordata > Aves > Passeriformes > Corvidae > Corvus > Corvus hawaiiensis. The sequence goes on along the minus strand of NC_063225.1, from coordinate 20,781,290 downwards.
CAAACCACCCCATTAAAAACCAGACTGCAAAGTCAAAAGCTCGGGGTAGGAAGCAGCAGACAGGAGCTTGGCTGCGCTGTTACAGTCACGACATGGATCAAAGCAGTGCTTCCCAGAGAATTCCTGCCTCCTTCAGGCTGCGAGGGAGGCCTTGGGGCAGGCGTGTGCAGAAGGAGATCTTCTATAGGAGCCCATTTCTTGCCCAGCCTGGCAGGTTTGCAGGGGAAGAGACAAGGAACTGCGGGCTGGGCTGTGATGGCCAGGGCAGGTGAGCAGAGCCCAGAGCCTCCCCCTCTGCCGGAGAGCTCCTGCAGAAGTGTCAGGCAAGGAGCCCAATCCCAGACTGTAACTGGAATAATATCCCGAGATGATGTTGGGAGAGAACACGATGTCATTGTTTACAGCAGTGATTATTTTTTGCTATAACAACAGACAAACCAACAAGCAGCAGAGGCCTGGGAAGAGGGTGGGTGGGAGGGATGGGCCCATTTCCCAGTCTGGCTGCTCACGGAGCCAGCCTAAGGAATGGTCCAAACCACAATGTGCCCAGTCCTCTCACAGCACCCTCGGCTCCTCAGACAGGTCCTCGGTAGCTCTGTGCCCGTTCCCTGCAGAGCCCCCAGGGCAGAGCTCTGACCGAGGCCATGCTGTGTGAGGCCTCCTGCTTCCACCACACCCACCTCGGGGGTGGTTCTACCTCAATCCCCACCGCCCTGTGCCACCTCGCTGTAACCTGGGGATGATATTCCCAATTTCCTTGCTGCCAGGAAGTGAAATGAACACTTACTGTTAGCATCGTAAGTATTTTGTAAAGCAAGAGAAAATGAACCTTTTTTTTTTTTCACATCAGGATCTGAGTAAGATATAATAAATAAGATACGTTATCTTACAAGAAGAGAGGGAGAAAACGTTAAATTGTTTTTCCCAAAGGAGCTGTCCCTGAGTGTACTGAGGGAGGAGCTTCTGTGGGAGAGATAATGTCTTCATCTATTGGCAGAGATTGGTATGAAGGGCCTGCCTTAAGTTTCTGCAAAAAAAATCTTAATCATAGCTCTTTGTTAAATCCCAGTGCTTGCTTTAGTATTTATTTATGTTATTTTGTCTCATTTTCTCCACGTGAAAATATCATAATAATAGTCCTAGAATGTTTTATCCCGGTGATGCACTGAGGTGCTGCCTCTACGGAGGCCTTCCTGTTTTCCAGCTCAGGCATGTGAACACATTTCACACAAAAAGCTGTACTCCTACACGGCCTGTTTGGTGGGGCTTATTCATCCTCTGCCTCCTGACCAGTGAGCTGGAGCATGAAGGCTGACTTGCCTATGGGCACGGGAAGTTTGGATGCAGGAGTTTCATTCCCTTAGGTCATGGTCACAAAGCCATGGGTCCTCTGCAGCCTGACTGAAAGTCCACTGAGGACAGCAGAGACCCAATCCATGTGTTCGGCAGCATTTGGATTCTCCTCCACATCACTCCTGGTTGGATCCCCTGGTTCTGCTCCAGCAAGGAGCCCTGGGAATTGGCCGGGAAGTTCTCCGCAGCAAAGGCAGTGGGACCTGTCTCCAATCTCCCCCTGCTAGTCCAAGGCAACACCATCACCACAAAGGGGACGAGAAGAGAGCCAAGCCCGGGAGGTGCGCTCCAAACCTGGCCTGTCGGCACTTCCCGCTGGATTCCGACGCCAGGCACAGGTCCTGCCACCAAAGCCACTGTTCCCTGCCCTTTCCCTGCTCCAGAATTCCCACTTGGAGCAAAGGGCGAGTCCTGGGATCAGCGTTTGGGCATGGGCATGGAGGGAGGGCAGCACAAGGAGCAGCACTTGGGGCAGGAGATGGAGAAAAGGGCATCACTGCCTGAGAGCAGGGAGCAACCCCCAGCCAAGGGAGCTGCCAGAGTCAGCCAGTGCTGCTGGACTCTGCACAAACTGTTTACCCTTCTAAAGCACGGGGGAAAGCTTCCCAGTGAGAACAGTGGCACAGCCAGAGCAGCACTCGGAGAGGCACTGGAAATCAGGTCTGCTCAGGAGAGTGGGAAAGGCAAACACACGTCCCTCCCATTTCTGCTCCATCCCACAGTGCCACTGGGTTCAGTTCTTAGGACTATAATTAGTAAATCCCACTGACTCCCCCCGAGAAGGGAGGCTGAGGGACACGGCAGCACGACGGGAAGCAGTGATTTTGTTCTTTCCCCTCACATCTCACACCTGAGCATCTGCTTTTTGCTGCCACAGAAACCTCCCCCAGGGTCCCGGCAGCCAGGGAGCTCTGGCAGAGGAAGCAAACGAAATCAAGGATCTGTTTGCACGCAAGTATTGCAAGCAATACCAGTGAAAAGAAGAAGTCTAAAATCTGTAGCTGGGTCTGCTCTCGAGTGGAACGTTTGCCATTGTTTTCAAAGAGACAGCAGCTTCCCTCCACTGTGAGGAAGTTAATAGATTACTGGGCAGTGAATAATGTGCAGTTCTATTTACATCCACTGCTGGGACTATTTTGGGCCCTCAGATAGTGTATCTGTTCTCAGGTCTTTCTAAAAGCAGCATGCTACACTTTTTTTGCAAGCAATTCTGGGCAGCAGCTACAGCCCATATGCTTCAGTCAGCTACAAACTAGACAGATCATTGTTTGTCTGGAATTTTTTTATTAAACGAATTGTACTGGATCAATGCTTCCTCTAAGCAGTAAAATACAATTCTGTCGACCCAGTGGAAGAGCTTTCAAAGTCACAGATAAATCTTGATCTAGGAAATACAGTGTGGCTCTGCACTGATGTGCAATCAACCACAGATGCAAATGAACTCCAGCTGCCAGCACACACATCTGCACCTCAGAATGGGAGCCAGCATTCTTAATTTTCATTAGAAATTGCTAAGACACCTTTTAAGCACTTCTAGGACCAGCCCACTGCATTAGTCAGGAGTACTCAGGGGCACCGAGCTTGATTTTTATAAAGGTCATTTGATGTCTTTTCCCCTCACAATGGACTAAAAGCAGAGATCAACAGAGCCTGAATCTATATTAATTTGTTTTACTCTTGGAGGGTCATAGATTTGCCACTGGAATTAGCCCTATTAGATGCTAAAATGATAATTTAATGAGACAATGATGAAAGCCTCTGTTCTATTCTAAATCAGGAACTCCTCTCGAAGCAGAGCGCGAAGGAGCAGCGACTCCGTGGAGTCGGAGAATCTCCCCAATGTCATTTCACAGCAGTGCATCGGCCTGGAGTGTTCCATGCAAACTTCCCAGCTCCAGCTGCTCGGAGCCGGCAGTCACGAGGGCTGGAGCCCCACCAGAACCCGCCTGGAGAGCACCTCGCTCGCAGAGGGGAGGCAGCTTTCTCCAAAGGCACAGACAGCAAGCTCGCCGTCTAAACCTTTCCGAACTTGAAACTGGACCAGCAAACGCTGCTGCACAGCTCTGGTGCCAGCGAAGGGCAGGATCATGGAGCCTCCAAGATCCCGAGGCTCCGGGATCCGCGCCCGGCTGGAACACGGAGCAGTCAGGAATTGCACTGCGTAATTCCCCAAGCACACAACATCCTCCTTTGGGGCACGGATACAGCTCTTGCAAATATTTCTATAAGATCTGCTCTTTGGTGCAATCTGCTGCAATCCAGAGGTCAAAAAATGTTAGCCATATTCACGGGAGCTGTTTCCAAGAGAGATGCTGTAGCTGAGGGAAGGAGGGAATACAGAGCCCCAACAGAAGGTGGGAAGGCTCCCGCTCTTCCCCTTCAAGGCAGCCACTGTCCACAGGTCACTTTCTGTGGAAGCCCACGCCATGTTCTCCAAGCAGCATTCCTACCCAATTCCTATCCTGCTGCAGGTGACCTAGAAACAGGGGTGAACAAAGCCTCCCTGGAAATATCCCCCCTGAGCAGGCACTGGTGCCTCCGGCTCCTCCCGGCCTCCTCACATGGCTCCAGACACTCACCCCACTGCCCCGGCCCAGGGTGACAGCAGGGTGACAGCAGGGTGACAGCAGGGACACGGCCGGTGCTGCTGGGCTGGGCTGCTACGCCAGTCCACAAGAAAACCAGCCCACCTGGAATGTGCCCCAGGTACAGACATCCAGCTCCCCGTGCCTTCCCTCACAGATTCCCAGCTCCGTCAGGGCAGGTTCTGTTATTAACACCAGGAGTCACCCGTGCACCCCCAGAGCTCTGCATACACGAACAGCTCAGTGCCAGCGTCATCTGGCTTGGGGAGCCAAGGCTTGCCAGCAGCCTCCATTCCTTTGGGCAAGGCCAGGAGTGGCCCCATAGCCAAGCGCCTCAGGAATGAGAAGTTACCTCAGCACCTTGTGGAATAAGCACTGGCTCTGTAGGAACCTTGAAAACCCAAACTCTCCGGACCATCTCACCTTGGGCAAGGTGGTTACCTCAGCTCCTGCTGCTGAAGTTTGCCAGGCTGGAAACAGGCACAGATATGGAAGGGAACAAACCCACTACAGAGACGGAAGGATATGGAAGCTGAGCACTGCTTTTGCATCAATCCAGACACAACCCAGAGACTAAACCCCAAATTTCCTGTGGGTGCGACATTGCTGGAATAACCCAAGAAAACACAGCAGTTAAACTCCAGACTCATGGCAAATACTGCAAATACAGCTGAGAGTATGAAACTGGTTTTGTTCTTTTGAAAGCAGCCCATTCTCACAGTGTTCGGGAGCTATTACTTGGTCAGTCTCATTGGGAGGCAATTTTCTCCTGGTTCCAGTGTGGGACTGGGGAAGGCTGTGCTCGCAAGGACTCTGTATCACGCTGTAGCTGCTGGAAACCCTCCTAAGCTCAGTCAGCCGTGTGCTTGGGACACTTGAATGCACTGAATTTAAATGACAGTGCAGTCTTCCAACTCACAGAGCCTTCTAATAACATTTGTTAATCCAAGCAAATATCAAGGAATCTGGTCAGTGCCAGTGCTGAATCCGCTAAGCATGTGGGCTGCTTGCTAAATCCCTAATAGCTGGTGTCAAGAGGTTTCTGTCATTCCTGCCTTTGGGAGGCCAAATCCACCCCGAAACTCCTTCCTGCAATTATCTCGCTAACTGTATTTTTGGGAATCAAGCACGGTTCTTTGCAGAGTGCAGAATTCAATAAAATCACCTGGTGTGACAAAGATATGTTGGAATAATATTCTTCTCTGTGTGCTTTTAAATGTGACATGTAAGCCCGTTGTAATTAAAGTTGAAGCAATAAACCCTAGCCATTGATTGCACTCAGTAATTAATTATTGATTGCAGTACTTTATCTACATATTGCAGAGGACAATTCACCTGTGCGGCAGACGATAAGTTTGCTCAGAAATAACCAAACACAGCCCCTCTGCCATGCAGGACTTTACAAAAACCAGCTCTAGGGTTTCCGAGCTCATTTCCTTATTAACCTCCACGGAAATGCTGCTGTGGAGGGAGAGCAAGCCAGTACTTTGGTAAAGTCAGTGTTAACTACTCCCAATCCAAAATGATTTTGCAAATGAGGATGTGCAGATGCAAAGGAGGCTCCTTCTCCGTTAAGAACCCTGTTAATGAATGCTGCCATCCCCTGCACATCCCAATTCCTGACAAGCCATGCTGCAGTAAGACGCCTGCAGAGCAGCAACAGTAGCAACATCCCTGCCTAACTCTTGGGAAGGAGAAGGGAGAGGACTCGGAGGTGTGAAAATGGGAAGCATCAGTCAGGCAGAGCATCCATGGAGATGTAGGACTAGTTAAGATCAGACACCATGCTTTTAGTCTAAGTTGTGCATCAGGTGGGAACAGTTTTTCCCCATTTACAATGAACTTCAAGAGAGCCTTTCCATTATAAAAAGCCAAAGACAACTGGTTTAAAAACAATTTAAAACTGCTAATTGTGTGGAGACACTAAAATTAAGGTGAAATGTAAAGGAAACCTGCAGCTTGTTTGAGCGGAGCAGATCTTGGCTGTGTCCTCCAGCTCCTCTGACTAGGAAATGACCCAGGAAAGTTCTGTCGGGGTGGGTGCCCTGTGCAGGAGGTGGCATGGGAAGGGGCAGGCCAGCTAGTTTGGAGTGGGCCGGGAAAGGGGGGGGTTGTACCTGAAGTCGCTGTAGGGATGGATGATCCAGAACCCGGCAGACTTAACCCTTTCCTGCTCCCTCTCCACGGCCTTCTGGCTGCCAAACATCCTCAAGGAGAATTTGTTGACCCCCGGCTGGAGCATGGCCCCGAACTGCCTCTGCATGAAGCCGGCCTGGCCCAGCCTCTGCTCCTCATCTGGGGTGATCTGGTCGCACCCTCCAGCTCCCTCCACTTTGATGGAGGTCGAGGAGCAGGCCCGGGGGGGCGGCTGCTGGGGCTCTGGGGGGGAGGCGGGCGGTGGGGGCACGGGCAGCCCCTGCTCCAGCTCCCCGCTGCCGGGGGGGCTCTTGTCCTCCCCGGGAGAGGCCGGCTCCCCCTCGCCGCCGATGAGCCGCTTCTCCTCGGCCGCGTCGTGGAGGTGCCTGCTGGTGAGCGAGGACAGGCTCCCTTTGAAGCGGCGGCAGTCCCCGTTGGTGCTGGTCTTGGCGCCCTTGCCGCCGGCCTCCGTCTCTAGCAGGCCGGGGTCCCCCCCTCGGCCGGGGTCTCCCCCGAGGGCCCGGGTGCTCCCAGCAGAGGGCGAAGGCAGTGGCTTGAGCCTGATGCTTTTCCTGCGGGTGTCCTTGTCGCTGTCATCCTCCTCGTCCATGATCGACGCCTTGGGTCCGATCTGCTGGGGCAGGCTGTAGAGCCTCTTGCGCATGGAGGGGGGCAGCTTGTCCATGGCCGCCGCCGCTGCTGCTGCTGCTCGGGGACAGGGAGAGACCCCCCTCTCTGCCCAGCGAGGGGAACCGGCGCTGCCCCCAGGCCCCTGCCCCCGGCTCACGGGGCACGGGGGACCGGAGACTGGCGTGTCATCTCCTTACCGGGCTGTGGCATCCAGAGGCTCTGCATCAAAACACAGGCTCTGCATCCAGAAGGGAAGGGAAGGAGGCGAAAAAAAAAAAAAAAAGAGGGAAGGCAAAAAGCCCCCCCCTTCTCCTCCGTTGTCCCGATTTGGCTACTTGCTGCTTGTCTCCCCTTGGTGAGTGTTACTGCAATCCCTGTCTGCTCAGATGCTGAGCACTGGGCAAGAAGTCTAGAGCAGAGCCACACACTTCTGGCTGGAAAGCGAGGGAGGGCGGCAGCGGCGGCAGCAGCCGCCTTGCCATGTTGGCTTCGAGATGCAAATGTGCCGTGGCTCCCGGCGGGCAGACATCATCCGGAAAGCAAAGCTCGAGCCTCAAACTCCTCAACCTGCCGGCCAATAACACAATGAACTGCAACCTGCAGCGGCCACTGCTTGCTTACATCACTGTCATCACTTATTCCTCATGCAGCCCCTGCTCCTGGGAATATTCATGAAGCGATCCCATTCTATTGGGTTGCCATAGGAGCGACTACAGCGCACAGGCTCTGCCTACCTGAGACAGCACCCGGGCTTCTTAAAGGGGCAACGCCCGGCAACCGCGGGGCTCTGCCGCCGCCGCCGCGGGCACCGCGTCCCGGGCGCTGCGGGCACCGGGCAGCGCCGGACCCGGGCCCGCCCCGCGTTAGCGGCCGCGGCCGCCGGGCCGCCGCCAGCTTATAAATAGCAGCATCGTAAACATGACAAAGTAAATAAATAGGAGCGAGAATATTCCTTTTTCTCTCGGATGCGGGAGCTCCCTGCTCCGCCCAGAGGTGTGGCTGCTGGGGGCAGGTTTGCTTGTGAAGGCACGGGGGGTTTTGTGGGAAGGGGAGAACCCAAATCTAAAGGAAAACCAGCGGTTCACCTTGAAAATCTCACTTGCGTGCAAAGCAGGGGCTCGGGGAGTGCCTGTGTTCCCTAGGAGAAGTTTGCCTGCCGGGAACACGGTGCCTTTGCCCCGGCCTGCAGCGTCCCGGAGGTTTGGAAGGACCCTTTCTCGCTGGCTGTGTCGCTTCCCCGTCAGCCACGCTAACCGGTACTACGGCTCTCCTGCGGGGACGGATCTGCAGAAGGCACTCAAACCCGAACGAATGAGCGGCAGCAGCATCTGGGCGAGCTCCGCCGCCGGCCTGCGGGAGGCTGCGCTGGGCTGGCGCAGGCGGTGTGGGCTGCGTGGGCTCTCCCCGCGGCGGGGGAACCCCACTTCCCAGGGGGCTCCTGAGTCAGCACTGCCCGCGGCTCCCCGCCGAGGCTGCTCCCGGGAAAACAGCTCCGGCCGGGAATCCTGCCACCCCTCGCTGCTGCCCACAAGGCACCCACCTCCTGTAACAGAGGCCACGGTAGTGGGGGAAACGGCTACGATTAGGGGTTTCCCTACCTTTTGATATTTGAGAGGGGTTTTTTGGAGAAAAAGAGGGAAAAAGATGGCAAGCAGCCCTGCCTGTGCTTCTTTGGGAATGCCTGTTTATTCTGTTTAAAAAGCTCCTAGATTGATACAGTGGTTCAAATCGTTCCTAGTGCCAAGCCTTTGAAACCAGTGGACTTAAGAATCAGTTTGACCATGAGAGATTTTGGTGTGTATTTTTGCCGAGATTCAGCATCCGAGGTTTTCTGGAAGGTTTGTTGTTTCAGCCATTGCAAATCCTACCTGCTAGGAGAAGCAAGCCACGTGAACTGCGCAGGCAGGGAGGCTGAGCACAGGCAAGGAATGCCCACGGCAGGAAGGGAGGAAATCCCCACCTCACCTCTGTGCTTCTGTTGTCGGGAGCAAATACTCCCCTCTTCCCTCGCAGCAGCCACTGGCAGAGGTGGCTGTGCCGTGTAAAGCAGCAGGATGTTCCTGCAGCTCCACGGCAAGGAAACGCTGCTCAGCAGTGACTTCACCAAGCACACACACAGCACATGCTTCCTCATCTTTGTTTGCCTCTCCCTCACTCTCTCCCGAATCCTTTCTCCCATGTGTTCACCTGCTCCTCTTCTCCTCCCACCTCCTGGCACAGCCAGACTGCCTGTGACTCATTCCAAATACTCTACAGTGCAAACATCATCTAATATTATTATTATTTTAATCACAATTTCTAATAGAACCAGTTTTTCTGGGGAAATAAACCTCACTTTTCCAACGCTCCTGTAGATTAGATAATGTGAACTAAGCCAGGGAGAGCTCTAAAGGTCTTTTCCCCGTTTTTCTTCCCTCCTCCAAGCACTAGGGATGCTGAGGTGTACGCACTTCTGTGCCTCAGCTGCAATCAGCTGCCTTCCAAAAGGATGTGTTTTGATTAATGAGGTACACAACACCTGAAACTGATGCAGCTTCTTAAGCGTAGTCCCTCATGTTCCCGGGGAATGACAGAGCAGGAAAGGACGTCCTCAAGGCACCAGGCTGTTTGTCCTCTCAGCTGTAGGTGTCCTGGCTGGCTCTTGGAAATGCCCCACCATTCCCTGCCCTTGCTGGGATTGCTGCGCCCGATCTGGGGACAGGGATCAGGTTCTCCCACAGCCCTGAGGCAGGGGGAGAACACCACAGGGCACTCGGCAGCAGAACTCTGCTCCATCCCTTGTGCAGGAGGAAAGAAATGATGAGGAGCAAAGGTTGAGCCGGGCTGCTGGCACACCCTGCACCATTCCAGAGCGATGGATGCATCCCTGTGCCCGGGAGCCTGGCACTGCCCAGCCCCCCCGGCCAGTCCATACATCACAGGCGGAATTCCTCCCCTGCAGACCACGGCTACCTTTACATCTCTCTGTGCCAAAGATGAATCCAAGGGAGCTCCGTGGGCTCGTGGAATTGTCCAAAGTGCTAAATCCACAAGGTGCCTCCTTGTGTAGCTCCGTCCCCAAGTGTGGGTTCCTGAACACTTGTGAAAACTTGGCTCCAGCAGTTCCAGGTGATCAAACTCAGAGGAATTTGGGGAGTCTTTAAATTGTAGTGACAATTTTGTGTTGAGACAACTTCGAAGTAATGATATTTTACTTGAGAGCCTTCCAAGAGCCAAGTGTAGGGGATGGAAATTATCCTTGTCCAATGGAATGAAACCAGTATCGGAGATGGGATTTACTGCCAGCATTGTGGCAGTGCTTTCCATGTCAGCAAATGCACCTTCAGAGGCAGATTTCTACAGTATTTCACTGGCTTGCCCATCACTGGCTGCACAGTACATCGAAAGGGGGTGGGAGAAGTCACCTGTCAGGAAAAGGCAGAAGTGGTTTGGAGGGAAATCATCTCCTTTTGAACAATATTTACCAGACATTGCTCCAAGGGACTTGGCATAAATACAAAGGGAACGGATTTAGTGGGGAGAATGCAGGTGAAGCAGCCAAAGATTAGTTTGTTTCTTAAGGAATTCTGCCAGCTCGTATTTTTATTTAGTTATTTATTTACTTACTTAATATATTTATGTATATATTTTAATATATTTATCTATGTTTTATATAGATATATACACACAGACACACATTTATATGGTATTTTGATAAAAGTCCGGTGGTGCAGTGCAAATGTGGAAAATCCCATTCCAAATGATCTCAGGACTACAGAAGAATAGACTGAGAGCCATAAAAACTCACATCCTGTGGCTCAGGGTACCGGAACAGCAGTGCAAGCTGGTCTTTTAGGCCCACCTTTGCTTGGGTGAGGGCTCCCATCATCACCCCCGAGCCTCTGGATTCTCAGGTAAAAAAGGAATCACTAAACATGTGGCAGGGCTGGGAAGAATGGGAACAAGTCCTTTCAAAGCTGCCTATTGTTCCTAGCAGGCAGCAGGTAACTCATAATTGGCATTTGAAACTCATGAAATATTCAACACTACAAAGCAGGGAGGTTCTGCCTTGGAGTTTTGGTGGGAGAGGCTGCACTCGCTGCCTCTGCAGCTCCCACCACAGCTCGGAGATAATGAAGAAATAATAGTGATAAATACACAAATCCTCACTCCCCCTTGGCCCTATTCATTACCCAGGTGTGCTGTCACTGCACTCATTGAAATTCAGCCTGGGCTTTCTTCCTGCTCTCCGTGTTCCCTACAGGAGCGGCAGAGTGGGGATTGGAACGTGTGCCGAGGCCGATTTAAGGCACAGAGGGCACCAGGCTGGGTGAAGGAACCAGCTGAGCAATGGGAAGGGAGATCCACGCCTGGGCGCTGGGATTTGGGCGGGAGGAGACAGGGAAGATCCCACAGAGCTGCTGTCAGGATGGAACGAAGAGCTGCTGTGGGTTCAAAGTCCATCAGCGGGAGCACAGAGACGCTGAAGAGATCCCCAGCGATGGAGGATTGCGGAGCCTGGCACGGGAGGCAGCGGCAGGAGCTGAGATCCACAACAGGATGGGAAAGCTGCTACCAGGAAGTGCTTGGAAAGCAATATTCACTCCAGCTTCCAGTGGTAAATAAATCCAGAGCAAGTCCACTCTCTTCACCCTTGTAACCAAGATCGAAATGTGAACACCTGTCTAGGGTGTAAAGGGGTTGCTGGGAATGTGCTGACAACCAACAGCTTTGCCACTGGACTGCACAAAGGACATGTTACCCAAAAATCCAGCCATGTGCGTTGGAAAGAATTCCCAGACTCTGCAGCAAATAACCCCCAGAGATTTCCAGGATGTTTTGCAGAAGCTGGTAATCCTCAGTGGAGCAAGCAGCTGAAACCCAGCTAGGAACAGAGTGATTAGCATGAGCACCTTGCCACCTGACCTTTAATATTCCCCCTGGAGAATAGGAACCTTCTGAGAAATGGGAAAACAGAGACAACCACGGATGGAGTTCTAAGGAAGAGAAATGACAGAGCTCAGAGGAGCTGCTGAGATTAGAGCAGCTGCGTGATTTAGTCACAATTAACTTACAAAGTTCCTGTCTAAACTCCACCAATGAATCCTCCAATATTCACAGTGAAATGCTCATATTGAGCTTGTCTTGGGCTTCAATAAAATTTGCCTTCCAAATATATATTCTATCACATTTCCATTTAAAAACCGAGCACTAGCTTATTTTTCTCCCCGGATGTGGAGTTATTCAGGAGAGGGTTCAGACAGCACAGAGAGGTTTGCTCCAAGGGGATCAGCTCAGTGCCTATCAAACCAGCCCTTCTCAAAATAGTGCCTTTCAGCAGCATTTAATGAGCTGCAGCCTCCCAGACAATAACAGATCCCTCTGTGGAGCCTGTCCTGCTGCTGCATCTCCTGTCCACATCCCCTGTGCTATTCTGGGTGATCGGGCACTGCTGGATTGGATGGGAAATGTGCCCCCCACAATGGTCACGGCAGCCTCCAGCTTTGGCAAGTCCAGACTCTGCTCTTGGTGAGCTGCACTCGGTCTGGGCTCACTTTAAACCTCTCCTTTTCTCAGAAGAAGTTAATCAAACTCAACATCATATTTCCAACCCCAAAGTTTTACAGCCATACCCCGTGCCAGGCACTTGTACAACTCTGACCAAGGAACTCGTAATCCTCAGGGATGTACCTTACAATGCCTCCCTCTCCCCAGCTGCTGAAGACAGGCAGAAGATGGAAAAATTTGAAATAAGAGACTAATTAGAAACAAGATGCTCTGTGAGCAAAATGGCCATAAAAGAAATTCCTTGGGAGTGGAGTCTCCCATGTCTGATGTGCAGGATTCAACACAAACCTTCCCTCCACAATTCCCAGCTGTGCTGCCATACATTCTCCAGTGTCTGCTCATTTATTGATGCTGCTGCCATGTGAGGCAGCTTTGAGCAGAAGACTCTCAGAGATCCCTTCCAACCTAAATTACCCTCTAATTCTATAATGCTATGACTCAAGAGGAATTCTCTCTTTACTCCAGCCACCTACTTCCATAAATACGTAGGAAGATACTCACTTTGAGACAAAATCCGTCCATCAAATTTGTTTTAAATTATCAAATGAGTTGAAATATTAGTAGGAGGGAACTGACACACTGATGGATACCAGGCATGACTCTGCAAGATTCACTTCTTGGGCAGGCAGCAAGAAGTCAGCATTTGGGAGAACAACCTCCAGACATTTCCATTCTGACTCAGTATTGCCGGACTTGTGAAAAGAGCCAGACTGCAAACCCAAGCTGGGTCAGCATGCCCGAAGTAGAAGAGCTTCAAGCAGATGCCAGTTGATCACTGCCCCTCCCAGACACCCCGGCCATGGTGCCACAGAGGGATTTTCAGGAGTTATCCCATGCAGACACCCCGGCCATGGTGCCACAGAGGGATTTTCAGGAGTTATCCCATGCAGACACTGCTGCCATGGTGCCACAGAGGGATTTTCAGGAGTTATGCCATGCAGACACGGCTGCCACGGTGCCCACAGAGGGATTTTCAGGAGTTATCCCATGCAGACACCCCGGCCATGGTGCCACAGAGGGATTTTCAGGAGTTATGCCATGCAGACACTGCTGCCATGGTGCCACAGAGGGATTTTCAGGAGTTATCCCAAGCAGACACGGCTGCCATGGTGCCCACAGAGGGATTTTCAGGAGTTATCCCATGCAGACACCCCGGCCATGGTGCCACAGAGGGATTTTCAGGAGTTATGCCATGCAGACACCCCGGCCATGGTGCCACAGAGGGATTTTCAGGAGTTATCCCAAGCAGACACCCCGGCCATGGTGCCCACAGAGGGATTTTCAGGAGTTATCCCATGCAGACACTGCTGCCATGGTGCCCACAGAGGGATTTTCAGGAGTTATCCCAAGCAGACACCCCGGCCATGGTGCCACAGAGGGATTTTCAGGAGTTATCCCATGCAGACACTGCTGCCATGGTGCCCACAGAGGGATTTTCAGGAGTTATCCCGTGCAGACACTGCTGCCATGGTGCCACAGAGGGATTTTCAGGAGTTATGCCATGCAGACACCCCGGCCATGGTGCCACAGAGGGATTTTCAGGAGTTATCCCGTGCAGACACCCCGGCCATGGTGCCCACAGAGGGATTTTCAGGAGTTATCCCAAGCAGACACCCCGGCCATGGTGCCCACAGAGGGATTTTCAGGAGTTATCCCAAGCAGACACCCCGGCCATGGTGCCACAGAGGGATTTTCAGGAGTTATCCCAAGCAGACACCCCGGCCATGGTGCCACAGAGGGATTTTCAGGAGTTATCCCATGCAGACACTGCTGCCATGGTGCCCACAGAGGGATTTTCAGGAGTTATCCCGTGCAGACACTGCTGCCATGGTGCCACAGAGGGATTTTCAGGAGTTATGCCATGCAGACACCCCGGCCATGGTGCCACAGAGGGATTTTCAGGAGTTATCCCGTGCAGACACTGCTGCCATGGTGCCCACAGAGGGATTTTCAGGAGTTATCCCGTGCAGACACTGCTGCCATGGTGCCCACAGAGGGATTTTCAGGAGTTATCCCGTGCAGACACCCCGGCCATGGTGCCACAGAGGGATTTTCAGGAGTTATCCCATGCAGACACTGCTGCCATGGTGCCACAGAGGGATTTTCAGGAGTTATCCCGTGCAGACACTGCTGCCATGGTGCCACAGAGGGATTTTCAGGAGTTATGCCATGCAGACACCCCGGCCATGGTGCCACAGAGGGATTTTCAGGAGTTATCCCGTGCAGACACTGCTGCCATGGTGCCCACAGAGGGATTTTCAGGAGTTATCCCAAGCAGACACCCCGGCCATGGTGCCCACAGAGGGATTTTCAGGAGTTATCCCATGCAGACACGGCTGCCATGGTGCCACAGAGGGATTTTCAGGAGTTATCCCAAGCAGACACCCCGGCCATGGTGCCCACAGAGGGATTTTCAGGAGTTATGCCATGCAGACACGGCTGCCATGGTGCCACAGAGGGATTTTCAGGAGTTATCCCATGCAGACACCCCGGCCATGGTGCCCACAGAGGGATTTTCAGGAGTTATCCCGTGCAGACACTGCTGCCATGGTGCCCACAGAGGGATTTTCAGGAGTTATGCCATGCAGACACCCCGGCCATGGTGCCCACAGAGGGATTTTCAGGAGTTATCCCAAGCAGACACCCCGGCCATGGTGCCCACAGAGGGATTTTCAGGAGTTATCCCATGCAGACACGGCTGCCATGGTGCCACAGAGGGATTTTCAGGAGTTATCCCATGCAGACACCCCGGCCATGGTGCCCACAGAGGGATTTTCAGGAGTTATGCCATGCAGACACCCTGGCCATGGTGCCCACAGAGGGATTTTCAGGAGTTATCCCGTGCAGACACCCCGGCCATGGTGCCCACAGAGGGATTTTCAGGAGTTATCCCGTGCAGACACTGCTGCCATGGTGCCCACAGAGGGATTTTCAGGAGTTATGCCATGCAGACACCCTGGCCATGGTGCCACAGAGGGATTTTCAGGAGTTATCCCATACAGACACCCTGGACATGGTGCCCACAGAGGGATTTTCAGGAGTTATCCCGTGCAGACACTGCTGCCATGGTGCCCACAGAGGGATTTTCAGGAGTTATGCCATGCAGACACCCCGGCCATGGTGCCACAGAGGGATTTTCAGGAGTTATCCCATGCAGACACTGCTGCCATGGTGCCCACAGAGGGATTTTCAGGAGTTATCCCATGCAGACACCCCGGCCATGGTGCCACAGAGGGATTTTCAGGAGTTATCCCAAGCAGACACCCCGGCCATGGTGCCCACAGAGGGATTTTCAGGAGTTATCCCATGCAGACACCCCGGCCATGGTGCCCACAGAGGGATTTTCAGGAGTTATCCCATGCAGACACGGCTGCCATGGTGCCACAGAGGGATTTTCAGGAGTTATCCCAAGCAGACACCCCGGCCATGGTGCCCACAGAGGGATTTTCAGGAGTTATCCCAAGCAGACACCCCGGCCATGGTGCCCACAGAGGGATTTTCAGGAGTTATCCCATGCAGACACCCCGGCCATGGTGCCCACAGAGGGATTTTCAGGAGTTATCCCAAGCAGACACCCCGGCCATGGTGCCACAGAGGGATTTTCAGGAGTTATCCCATGCAGACACCCCGGCCATGGTGCCCACAGAGGGATTTTCAGGAGTTATCCCAAGCAGACACCCCGGCCATGGTGCCCACAGAGGGATTTTCAGGAGTTATGCCATGCAGACACCCCGGCCATGGTGCCCACAGAGGGATTTTCAGGAGTTATCCCAAGCAGACACCCCGGCCATGGTGCCCACAGAGGGATTTTCAGGAGTTATCCCGTGCAGACACCCCGGCCATGGTGCCCACAGAGGGATTTTCAGGAGTTATCCCGTGCAGACACCCCGGCCATGGTGCCACAGAGGGATCTTCAGGAGTTATCCCAAGCAGACACGGCTGCCATGGTGCCCACAGAGGGATTTTCAGGAGTTATCCCATGCAGACACGGCTGCCATGGTGCCCACAGAGGGATTTTCAGGAGTTATCCCATGCAGACACCCCGGCCATGGTGCCCACAGAGGGATTTTCAGGAGTTATCCCATGCAGACACTGCTGCCATGGTGCCCACAGAGGGATTTTCAGGAGTTATCCCAAGCAGACACGGCTGCCACGGTGCCCACAGAGGGATTTTCAGGAGTTATGCCATGCAGACACCCCGGCCATGGTGCCACAGAGGGATTTTCAGGAGTTATCCCGTGCAGACACTGCTGCCATGGTGCCCACAGAGGGATTTTCAGGAGTTATGCCATGCAGACACCCCGGCCATGGTGCCACAGAGGGATTTTCAGGAGTTATCCCAAGCAGACACCCCGGCCATGGTGCCCACAGAGGGATTTTCAGGAGTTATCCCATGCAGACACGGCTGCCATGGTGCCACAGAGGGATTTTCAGGAGTTATCCCATGCAGACACCCCGGCCATGGTGCCACAGAGGGATTTTCAGGAGTTATGCCATGCAGACACCCCGGCCATGGTGCCACAGAGGGATTTTCAGGAGTTATCCCATGCAGACACGGCTGCCATGGTGCCACAGAGGGATTTTCAGGAGTTATCCCGTGCAGACACCCCGGCCATGGTGCCCACAGAGGGATTTTCAGGAGTTATCCCATGCAGACACCCCGGCCATGGTGCCACAGAGGGATTTTCAGGAGTTATCCCAAGCAGACACCCCGGCCATGGTGCCCACAGAGGGATTTTCAGGAGTTATCCCGTGCAGACACTGCTGCCATGGTGCCCACAGAGGGATTTTCAGGAGTTATGCCATGCAGACACTGCTGCCATGGTGCCCACAGAGGGATTTTCAGGAGTTATGCCATGCAGACACCCCGGCCATGGTGCCACAGAGGGATTTTCAGGAGTTATCCCATGCAGACACGGCTGCCATGGTGCCACAGAGGGATTTTCAGGAGTTATCCCATGCAGACACGGCTGCCATGGTGCCACAGAGGGATTTTCAGGAGTTATGCCATGCAGACACCCCGGCCATGGTGCCCACAGAGGGATTTTCAGGAGTTATGCCATGCAGACACCCCGGCCATGGTGCCACAGAGGGATTTTCAGGAGTTATCCCAAGCAGACACCCCGGCCATGGTGCCCACAGAGGTATGGGTCATGAATTATCTTTCCCACTCTGTAACTTCAGGGGCATAGAGCTTCATGGCCATGAAAACACGGCCAAGGGACACAGGGTATTTTTTTCTGCCTGCATTTCATTCTCACTGGCACAAGCACATGCTCTACAAACAAGCAAACAGGTGAGGCCAGCCTGAGTCCTCCAGACATCCCCAGAATCCTGCAGGGAAAGGAGGGATTTGTCGCACCACCACGTGTGTGGCTCAGCAGCAGTGTCAGCAAGCCCAGCGCCCCAGGAGCCAGGAGATAAGGAGAGGAAAGGGAAAAGGCCTCACTTGATAAGGCTGCAAATAATGCTGAGATTAAAATAAAGGCCTGCTCTGTCTGGGCTTTGCTGTAGAACCCCGCCTTGGGTGGTACTGCCTGTAGCCCACTCAACACCAGAAAGGTCTTGTGGTTATCCTAAATCCGAGGCTATTCCCTGCCCTTTGCTTCTGCCTGTGTCTACATGTGCACATTTGTGCTTGTGCTGATCAAGCTTTGCCTTCAATTCTGGATCAAAAATGTACTCCTGGTCCAGTCTGGGCCTCCATGTGTCCTTTGCTGCTGTTTAATTACAGGTGTCACAGCAAATCCTGCTGATGTCAAAAGCCAGCAGAGAACAGAATGTGGCAGCAGAGGAAACAAGCTCGTGGTCTCCAAATACCAGCTGAGAGCTGAGTCCTTTCTGCTTGTTTAGGTTCAGAGAAAGCTTTAGTGAGAGAAGTTGAGCAGGGAAAAGACAGAGAAGGGGGGACCCAAAGCAGAGGAGCCGGGCAGAGCTCCATGAGAACATGGGAGGAGGGCAGGGGGACAATTGTCTGCACTGCATGATGAAGTTGTGCTGCAGTGCCACCATTAAGGACAAGCTGAACTTCCATTATAAGGCTGCTTTGTGGTTGTTCTTCATCTCAACTATCTAAGCCAACATTCTGAACACCTTACCATTACCAAAAAGGGAATGTCCTTCTTTTGAAAGATAAAGCAAAACCTGCTGGCTTTGGAAACAAGAACGTTGTATGTGTAGAAGAGAATAAAAAGAGAAAATGTGTTTTTCCCTGCTTTTTAAATGGTAGTTTAGGAGGCACAGTATTACTCCAGTGGTTAATAATAAAATGAGATTTGGACTTCCTAATAAGAGAAGGTGCAGGTGCTGTACACTTGGCAAAGATGAAATACCCAGCGAAGCCAGGAGGGGGGAGGCAGAAGGTTCATTCCATGTTTCCTTACCTGGACCTGCCCTTTGCCTTGTGCTAATTAAGTCTGTCCTGCAGGCACCTCCCTGGTTCTCAGGACAAGGAGGAACTAAGATTTCCTCCTCCCCAGTGCCATCCCAGTTAAACAATGCCAAACTCTGGGACGCTCCTGCAGCTGAGCAGAGGGAAGCAGAGTGCCCCCCCTGCCCCCTGCGCATTCCCAGAGCCCACCCAGGGACTCCCCACGGATTGATTTTCACAGCCTGTGCTTTCATTCGTTTTCAACACTGTGCTGACCTTTGTGTGAGGGTTTAAACAAAGCTCTGCAGACCCTCGAGGCCGTTGCCTTGATAGTATCAGTTCATCACTGCAGTAAGTTTGCCTGGGTGGACGGCAGCCTTGTGTGTGTGTGTTTTTGTGAGGGGGAGGGATCCCCTCGCCCAGCTCCTCTGTGGATACTGAAGCTGGTTTTGGTGAAATCAATGAGCAGCTGCAGCTGTGACTGCTCAGTGCTGCTGAGTGCAGGGGAGGACAACACCCAGCAGCTCTGGGTGCTGCTTCCTGGGCTCTGTCCTCAGCCACTGCCATCCCATGGGAATTTCTGGGAGCCATTCCTGGGAGCAGGACAGAAGACAGGCCTTCCTGATTTCCCCCTGAACCATTAGCTGACAGAATCATATTCCCTCCTGCGCTCTCCTACTGCCTGATGGTGTCTTAAATCTTCTGTTCAATGGAGCAGCTTCACCAAGATGCTTCCTGTGGGACACCAGGCAAACAGGGAAGGGGCATTTGCTTCACCAGATGCAATTTAGGAGGAGAATGAAAATGCTTCTGGTTTGGGGGGTTTTTAGGAAAAAAGCTTCAATCTGTCTGGCAGAGTTCTGGACGATGCCACAGCACATGCAGCCCCACACATGGCTGATCTGGGGTGGGGCGATGGGGAGCAGCAATTTGTGGTTACCTGATTTTGGGAGCATTTCCCTCACAGCTCAGCTGCTCCCTGCTTGGCCATGGTCCCCAGAGAGGTTCAGTGTCCCACTCTGCCTGGGCCCCCAGGACCCACACACTGCACTTCCACCCTTCTCTGGGGCAAGACAAAACCTCGTCCGAGGTGGTACAGCCCACATGTCCATTCAGTTTCCCAGGTTATCCGTGTTCCCAGTGTCTGGCACAAAACATTGATTTCTGCTGGCTGCTCACACCCATAGATACAGAAAGCAGCGGAGTAAAGCACACCCAGACACTGCCACCGTCTCCTGCTCCCACGGAGAGACTCTGGAGTGGGGACATCGCAGGGCACACTCCAGCCCAGAGGAAGCACTTCAGGTTAAACAACAACAACAAAGCCACGGCTGTCCCCCTTCGCAGCAACTTCATGGCACAGCAGACACTTGACAAGCTGTGATCAAAGTCTGTTCCAAGAGGAACTGTGCATGTTATTAGCCACTTCTGGGCTTGTTAGTTCTTTGGTTTTCACCTTTCTGCAAAACCTTTCACAAATCCTCATTTTGGTGGAGCAACAAACTCCCACTTCCTTGGATTTGCAGGCTTCACTTAACAGGATGAGGTGACAGGATTTCTTTGGAAACGAGTGGTGATAGAAACACCTCGTTCATGAGTAACGGCGGGGGCAGCTCACAATTGTGTTGTGGCTTTTATAAATTCCAGCTTCTCGGGAGGGGAAAGGGTTCAGAGCAGGTGTTTGCCCTTTCAGGGAATGCTTAACTTTTCCTAGCAGGGACAAGACTGGAGCAGGATGGCCAGAGAATGATCCTGCCCTTCCCCTTGGCTGGAAGGGTCTCCAGGTGCAGAAGACCCTCACAAAGGTGGTTAAACTCTACCCAGGACTTGTGGAAGCACCAAATCCAAGATGAAGATCCTGCTCAGCGGAAAAGAACTGGAAGACAGACTTTAACAGAAAAGATCCTGGGAGCGTAATCTTTTCTGGTTGAGCAAAAGGAAGTGTAAGTAATTATTTGATAATCATCTCTAAGTACCCACATGGAGAGGTGGAGACCTGAGCACGGAGGACTCCTCACACCAGCAGATGGAGTTGCAAAAGAGACGCTGCCTGGAAGCTCCCCGCCTCCAGGCCAGAATTAAGTTAATAATTTTTCGTGTTGAGGGCAACTAACCTCTAGATTGACATGATGAAGTTCTCGTAGATTCTCTGTCACAGGAAATTTTAAGAAGAAGATTAGATATTTTTTCATAGAAGGTCTGCTTTAGCTCAATCCCAGATACTAGATTTGAATCTGCAATCAATTTGGGTTCGTCCCAGCTCATGTCACACAGGAAGCCAGAGTAAATGTTAATAATGTTCCTTTCTATATTAAATCCTGGAAAACGGAAAGGCAAATGAACAGGAATAGTGACTAGAATGCTCACACCCTTTTCTGAGTCACTTGTGAATATGTACTGCTTACATCCAGCACAGTCCCTAAAGAGCTCTTCTGGCACTACTGTGGGGCTTGATGGCTTACTTTTACTATCTCTTTCTTTTGTCTCTTTGTCTACCCAGGTTAGGACCTTCCCTTGCCCTCTTTGGCTGCTTAGGTTCCTCAAAAAATGGATTTGCCAAAGCCTTTTGAAAGTTCCAATGGACAGTAAAATTGGATCTCTGTTATTCCATTGATTGATAGCTCTTCAAAGATGTCCAAGAGGTTTGTAAACTCTAAGGACTCCTTTTGACCCTTCCCAAGTGGACTGAAGTAGATCCTTTGTATCCAAGTTTGTGTCCTGGAGGAGGTTTGTGGTGCTCAGAATTCAGGATTCTGGGTTTGGTTACACTGAGCTATTTGACCACTCTTTGGATCTGCTTCAAAGGAAGAAGACTCCCAAAGAATTACTGGGGATTGTCTCTTTGATCTTTGCAAGGATCTTGCTGGGAGCATGGCAGTGTGGCCCGATGGTGAATCCAAACTGAAACCCACAAATAGTAAATTCTGTTGGTGCAAAATGTCTGTTTTCCTGGAGAAACTGAAAGCAAAATAATGAGATTTCCCAGCCTGGGTGATTATATTGCATGGATTTCCAAGTGCAATGAAGTCAGCTTCAGCCTTCATGTTTTATTAATGCCTCGTAGCTCAGTAAAATGAGTAATAAACTGGCACTTTGGAGAACTGATGGAGCCATTCCCAAGGCTGGGTGACAAGTAACCGTTCATTTACTGAGTTCCCTCCAGCAGTTTTGCAGGATACATACAAAGAAAATCAAGGAGCCACTGAAATAACTGCTCTGCACCAAAGGTGCTGCTTAGAGCAGGTTCACAAACTCCCTTCAGCACCTTCTGACTGGTATCTGTGTAGGGAAAATGAGGAAGAATGGTTACCTTGGCCAGATTAGCACAGCAAAATCAGTGTAGGACTCAGGATTAAAATCCTGCAACAGCCTTGCTGTCACTTTCAAATCGTTCCTCACCATTCTGTAGCAAAAATCCCAGTTAGTTTGAGGGGTTCTTTCCTCATAAATCCACTCTTTATTCTAATTCTTCTTTATAAAGGGACCAAGCAGAGAGGATCTGAAATAGGAGAAAACAGACAGAAGTGCTCTTAGATCTGTGTTTTCCCCCAGTGAGAACAGGAAATTCACAGATATTATCACTCCCATGTGCACTGCTGGGACAATTTTCCTCTCTACTAAAAGTTAAACCAGGGAAATCATATGCCCTGCTTAAACTTTCTAAGCAAGGCTCATTTGTAGCGTGTCAAGCTGCCAGCCTTTGTGACTGTTCACTGAAGCAAGTTTTATTGCTACAGGAGATGAAATAAGGAAGATGCTCACTAGAGAGAATGTAAAAGATTTCACCAAGGCCTCTCAGCAAAGCAGTGGTAGCAAGTGAAATGCAGGATTTCCCAATTCCTCATGCCATAATCAGCCCACTGGAACAAGCTATTCCTCTCCACTTGTGCTTGTGCAGTGCTGCCTCTTAACACCAGAATCCAGCTGTTGCCACCGAGCTGAAAGCAGCTTTTGTTAAGCATTTCCCTAAATGCATTCCAAGGCAGGCCTGTTTGCACTAAAGCTGATGAACCAGCTGCCACAACCTCTGCAACTGGAACGAGCCACTTCAACCTCCAGCTGACAGCCATGTCCTCAGTAGGTGTCTGTCCAGAAAGGAGAGCCCAGGCCGGAGTTTTATGGCTCAGCAGCCTCACGTGCTTTTCTGCGTGGATAAGGAAAGGGATAACAGTGCAGCACACAAGAGCTGGCACTGCATTGTTCAGAGGACCTCCTGCACCTTCCACTCCTGTGCTGCAGATTCCACACACTGGCCAGTAGATCATTAGGAACTGGAAGTTTTCCTAAGGCAAACAAAGCAAGTGGGATTAACAAGAGACAAGGTTTGTAGTGAGAAAAGGAAAAGGCCCTGCTGTTCCAAGGTTGTTCTGCATTTCAGACCAACAGCAATGAACAACCTCCCAGGCAGAGCCTGAGCCTCCAGCAGGTCTCTCTGCCCCCCATCCACCTGTGTGCCCCTTGAGCCTGAGGGAAGGAAATGGGGATCCTCCCAGCCCGGGGAGCCTCAGGAGAACTGACACTCACTGCAGTCCGTGGGAATCATTATGTTGGGAGACAGTCCTTATCCTCCTGCCCTTGGCAGAGGTCAGTCAGGAAATGCTGGAGGTGAGCCTGTGCTTCCCAGAAGGAATGGCAGCACACGCATGACAGGGATTTATGCTCGCAATTCAGTAAGTCTGCCTGCTTGAATCCAACCCTAATTGTAGTGTGTCTCACTGATGATTTAGAGCATTTGATTTACTGATCTGATTTTACTCTTCCTGCAATTTCACCTCTTTGAGCAGATCTTGCCAGCAGGTTTTCATTACCAAATAGGTGGTTTTTTTAAATAGCACAATTGCAAGTCATAATCATAAATATCAATCTTCATAACTCATCTAAGCACTCCATGTTCTTGTAATGTCGTGTGTCAGGATTCTGCTGCAGAAATAAAGCCCCATCCAAGCAGCTGCCAGCCTCTCATTCCTTTATTGATTCTGCCCTAGTTGCTGTAATTGAGTTTTTATACTTACCTTGCTCTTCAGTGTATAAATGCCCATCAGAGACAGGAGAAGAGACAGCCCAGGGAGTTCCACGGCTTGGCTCCTCTCAGCAGAAGAGGGTGCTGTGCAACTCTGATTAAAATGGATCCTTCAGCAACTGAGGCAGTTAAGCTGAGGATTGCCTGTCCAGGTATCAAACCATGTTACTCACACGTCAGCAGATGACTAGGTAAAAGTTTATATTCCTTATTTTCCACTGGATGGGATGAAGAAGAGAATAATCTGCAATTTTTCAGCACTGACTCATCTGTTCTGAGTTGCTCATGTTAAAGCAAGCCTTAAAGGGAACTTTTTATTTAGTTTATTATCCAGGACACGCCACTGCTCTGAAATGTTTGCATGTTTAAAATCCAGGATCACCTCTCATTTAGTCTGGACTCAACTCTATTTATAGGTGTGTTTGCAGGTGTGACTTTAAGGGCTGTGTCCCAGCTGCCAGGCAGCCAAGGAGCCTCTCTGCTATTACTGCTTTTACTGCAATTAAACAACGAGTCACCCACCTCGGCCTAAAAGGCAGGGAGATGGAAAAGGACTGCACTCTTCTTCCAGGAAGTTTCAAGAACGCAGCACAACGATTGCTCTGACACTCATAGGAGCACTCTGCATACAGATTTATACTCGACTGAACTATTCCAGCTTGGAACTGGGGACCATTTCCGGGGCTGTGCAGCAACAATGAGGTGTGAATGGGTGAGCTGGTCGGGAAGGAGCAGAACGTTTTGGGCCTTTCTGTGTGTCTGCCACTAGAGAGCAGGAGAAGGTTCTCCAGGGTGAATATGGGGAAGGAGGGAACAGCCTGCATCCAGAGTTACAGGCGAAGGTCTGACAGCAGTACCCCACCCTGTGCTCCACTGGGACAAGCTAATTCTTTATTTTTTCTAGCCTAGACACCATCCAAAGAGAAGAATATTCACAATTAAGGGCTGTACTCTGCCAAAATATACCTAGAATGAAGGACATTACATTCAATGTGCCTTGTGGTCTGAGATAATTATCCTGTAGGTATTTTTGCATCGTTAGGAGAGACATCTCTCTGAACCACGAAAATTGTTCTGTGTTTTCAGCTTTTCAGTTTTTCCTAATGTTTTAGAAAACAAAAAAACCGTTTTGGTTCCAGTTAGGATGAAACTACTGTGGTTTCACACTGCTCTAGCAGCTGGCAGATGCTGGAAGTGGTCTTCACCCTCCAGTTCTGCTCACCGTTCCCTTTTCCTTGCATTCATGGGACTTGCACAAACATTTCTATTTCCTAACGCAGAAAAAGTACGAGTTTTTTGTTGTGCTTCCTTAGTTGCCTGACAGATGAGAAGACTCTCTCTGTTTTTAAAGGCCCTGCTGAGAGTCAGAGGCAGTAAAAGCAGCAGAGTGTAGAGCTGGCTGGGGAAATGCAGCTCCCCTCTTTCAGTAGCAGTGACCTTTAGCTCAGGTTCATTGTGACACGCCGAATAGCAAGGTGAGGTAGAGACGCCAGGAAGAGACTCCTTGCCAGGAAAGCTGTTGGGAAGTTTTGAGAAAGAAGGGCTGGAAGCCCTGCAGAACACTGTGTCCTGGGCTCTGCCTGGGCTGTATCAGATGGTACCTTCAGGGGAGGCTCAGGACTCTGGTTTCAGCTGTACACGTAACTGCTGTAAAAAAAGCACAGAGCATCTGTGATCCGCCTTCCTTCTCATCATGGGAGAGAGGACAAAGCAGTGGAGCACACAGTGCAGGAAGATCCCAAACAGAAACAATGGATCCAGAGTGTATTTCCCAATCCACACGCTGTGCAGGGTCTGTGGGAGATTGTTCTGCCTGAGAGTCACGTGGTCCTGCAAAACCTCCTGGAAAAGGATGCTGCACACCCGGCTCTTACAAGGACGTGTTGCCTGGGCCTGGGGGTTATGATTCCATGTTTGCATCCAGCAGCCCTGTCAAAGCCATGCCACTGGCACAGGAGTGACATTGATCCACTAAGGCAGAACTCCTGGCATTTTACACTCCAAGGAGCTTGTTCCTCTGCTCTGTATTTTAGAGCACATGCACAGTAAGGACAGGGGCACAAAGGCGGGCAGGTACCAAGCAGAGTTTCTCACCTACTCTAAAGTCCTTTCAAATTCCCTTCTGCTTTGTTCCTTCACAAAAGTAGCTTTTTCCACTGAAGTCACTTTCCCCACAGGTTGGATCAGCAGCTTGTGCTGAAACCCAAGCCAGAGCTTCTCTCGACGGCGATAACCAGCTAAGGTTCCACTTTCCATATTGACTGACCTAGTTAAGACACAGGCACGGCCTGGGGAGCTGCAGAAATCGAAGGTGGCAGGCAGGGGAGCACAGCCTCCCTTCCTACTGGTGGGGAAGAAGGTGCATTTGCTTGCACACTTCAGCTGCAAACTTCCTGAAGTGGCCTGCTGCAATCAAGGAACAAATTATCTCCATTGTGGTAATGTGGTTCAGACAAAAATCCTGTCAAAAGTCCTCACTAGGAAGCCACAGTTTCTCAGGTTTAGAATGGACAGGTAGAACCCTCTGATCTGACCTCAGCTTGGTTTACAAATTTGTTTTAGACTCTTTTTCAGACTAATTGATGGAAATGCTTGGTAGGAATTAAAGCTAGAAAGTAACAGAGGAAATGAAGATGTGACATGGCTTTGAGAAAGGAAGATGTGGAGTAGGAATCTGCCCCAAAACATCATTAGCTGCCCACTTTTTAATGTTAAAAGGGCGTTTGTAGTTAGTACGAAAGGTTATGTCATCTGTCTCCAGCTTCCTTAGAGGGAAACTCTTCCAGAACATACCTGGCTTGATGCTGACAAAGTTCTTCTCTGACTTTTCAGCCTAAATTTACTTGTGGTGCACCCATGGCCATGTACTCCTGTCCCAGCGTGTATCAGCTCACACACAGAACCATGCAATGGTTTGGGTTGGAAGGACCTTAAAGCCCATCCAGTTCTACCCCTGCCATGGCAGGGACACCTTCCACTGTCCCAGGGTGCTCCACAAGCCCTGTCCAACCTGGCCTTGGGCATGTCCAGGGATCTGGGGGCAGCCACAGCTGCTCTGGGCACCCTGTGCCAGGGCCCCAGGCTGACCACATCACACCGCTCGGTGTCACTGGCAAACCTGCTGGGGGCTCACATGATGCCACCGGCCCTGTCACTGACAAAGATTTCAACAGCACCAGTCCAAGTCTGACCCCCAAGGACACTTGGACACTGAGGCACTGACCACAGCTCCAGCCAATTCCTTACCCACCCATGTCTCTCCAGTTCAGAGACTGGGATCACACAGGGCAGTGTCTGATGCTCTGCACAACTCCAGGCAGATGATTCAGCTGCCCTTCCCTCAGCCCTCAACACCAATCCTGTCACAGAGTGTCACCGAATTGGTCAGGCAGGATTTGCCCCTAGTGAAGCCATGCAGTCTGTCACCAATCACCTTATTTTGCACCTGCCTTAGCGCAGATCTGCTCAATCTTGCTGGGTCCCGAGGTGAGACTGCCTGGCCTGTAGCTCCCCAGACATTCCTTATTTCCCTGTTTAAAAATACATGTATTACATTACTGAAATTCCCTTGCTGCCAGCCTTGTCTTTAGCAGATTGAGTGGGATTTAGTCCTGCTGCAATTCTAATAACTTAGTGAGGGGTTATCACTCTGCTCCGCTTTTGTTTGTCCTGTTGTGATGGGCTTCATTAGAGTGATGGAGAGCTAACCCCAGCCCCTGCTGTTTAGGTACTGCATAAAAAAAGTCTCAAAGCTGCTGTTTGATGAGGTTCTGGATGAAGGGTCAGGGAGCAAAGAGCAGCCAAGGGTGGGAGGGTGCTTCAGTCATGCTCACACAGTCATTCAGTGGTGAAGGCAGGTATAGGGCGAGGTGTCCTGAGCTCCAAGCCAGGTCAGTGTACCCACGCTGAGGCTCTGCTGTGACACTTTGAGACGTCAGCTCATCTTCCATTTCCACAGCTTCCCCCCGTCGCTGCCTTTGCAACATATCACACCTCAAGCAGCTCCAGTCTGAAGAGATCAGTTCACAGAGCGCAGCGTGGAATGTGCGTGGCTGCATTTGAGAATAACCCTGCTGTCCCTGCAGGGCTGCAGCCACCCAGCTGGGGTGTGCCTGCACAGACACAGCAGTGTGGAAGTGCTGCTGCTCCGGTTGCCAGGGCACGCACTCGAGATAGGGGCCATTCCCCAGGCAGGAAGGTGCCTGTAGGTCTGGGGTGTGAGGGCAAAGGTTGATGCAGAAAATAGCAACCGGAGTTCTGTCTTGTGTTCTCAGCTCTGGCTGTGACTCGTTACCTGAATTCTGTTTAAACTGCTGTGCCTCCAGGGACTCCTACCAGCACCTCTCTCCACCCTGATAAATAAGGCCACCATCCTTCTTGAGTGCCCTGAATTTAAGGCCAATAGCTTCCCCACATCCTATGTACTACGTGTGGCCCTGGGCAAGACCTGGGGCCTTAGGAAAAACTGGAGGTAAGTTTTCACTAAAATACATCAGCAAAAGGGAAGAGAAAGCAAATGAATTCTGCAGGAGAATCTGCAGTGGCACTGCATTAAGACAGAAGGAAACAGTCAAATCTCTTCTTCGCCACTGTGGTGAAGTTGCATCTATAATGTGGTGTTCTGTGATGGGCTCCTTACTGACAGAGTTTGTAGGGGGTTCAGAAAAAGGTGACACAAGTACTGGGGGAGCTGAAAGGGCTGACTTGTGAAGAAAGAATAAATGAACACAATTAAATATGTACAGCTTGGTTCAGCAATGACTGGGGGTCCTGAAAGCCACCTGCCAATAGCTGAAGGTTTGAATACAGGAAGGGCAATCCAGTTTGTTATGGAGTGCTGTAATGAGAAGGGAACGGAGCAAAAGCAGCAAAGCTAAAGCCCAGGAGTCTCCTGCCAGTGACGTATTGATGCTACATGAACCATGCAGCTGAGAAGAGAGACATGTCCAAGACTTGTGGAAATAAAAGCCTGGAGCACAAATGCTGAAACAGCTCTGATATCCAGAACTGGAACACTGGAAGGGAGAACGCTCTGAAGTCAGTGCAGAAGTCAATTCACCTGCAAGCTCCTGGCCGAGTGTTTTGAGTCCTGAGTTGCACACAGGCATCAAGAGAAAGGAGGGAGTGGCTCCTGTGAGCTCGGGAGTGTCACTAAACGAAGGTGCTGGCATCAGCAGAGGCCTGGGCAGGCACAGGGACAGCAGCCCTGTGGGGCAGAGCTCGTGGTGACACTGAGAAGGATCTCCAGGAGAGGACACTTGAATGAGTCCCACTATGCTGAGTTTCCGTGAGCCTGTCCCTGAATGCAGCTGAGGAGCACAGTCAAAATAGAGGGAGGCAACAGAGCTTTCAGCCTCACCCCTCAGTTTTCCTTTGCACACATATTTTCAGTCTCAGAGCAAACTGAAACTGGTCCAACACCTGCTAATTGTCTGGTATCCCACAGAGCTCTCACAAAACCAGGGACTATCAGAGAACCAGGCAGGGGAGTGCGTGTGTGTGAAGCACAGCTACACCTGTTAAGTTCCTGCAGGCAGCCTTCATAACTCTGCTAGAAAGCACAGTGTTGCCCTAATGCAGGAGAGAATCTCACCTTGTATCTGTAGAAGAGGGAGCATTACAATCCCCTACTTCCTCACAATACTACGAATTTGATAATCTATTTGCAAAAAAACCCCAGAACTCTGTGGGTGAACGAGCAGAGAGTTGATGCTCGTCCAGGCTCCCTGGACATTACACCAGCTCTACAGGCAATCAGCATTATGGTATGGACAAAGGGTAAAAATCTCACCTTTCTACAAATTATCCTGCTGCCATTAACTGCTACCTCCCAAACCAAGAGCAATCAGCCTAGTTATTCCCAAATCCAGCTATCTGTTCTGAGGTAGTAAAGGTCTATATCCAGTCATCCTGTACAAGAGGCCCAAGGTGCAGGGGCAATGGCCCAAGGGTCAGGGACAACTTTCTCCCCAAAATCTCCTCAGACAGTCCTTTCCAGCAGATCTGAATTGCAAACTGCTGGAAGATCAGCTCAGAGCATCTTTGGAAATTACAAAGTATTGAGTGCACACCTTGGAGAAAAAGCAACACAGATAAGATCGGGATATCAGTTTCAGCTAAAACGTTGGGATTGTGCTTGAAAGAAATCAAATGCTTTCAAATTACCAAGCTTATCTCTTTGCCTTGTGTTTTTCCTGTGCCTTGAAGACATCTGTGCTCAAAGCTTCTCCCTTTCTCTGGACAATGGGGGCTGCAAAGGAGCCTTTTCAGTGTGTCAGGTCAATAGTCCAAAGACTGAGAAGGATTTGTGCTATAGATAGTAACAGCATCAAAGAGGCCATTACATCTTCAGCACCAGTAATCCCCATTTTAAAAACTCCATTATCTGACTGGTTCTTCATTTGCTTGTCACGTAATCCTTGTTGTTGTGGTAACTCAGGAACGAGTGCTGGGAGCTTAATAGAGACAGTGATGGAATTGCCTGTCCCTGGATTTAGTCAGGATGGTTATGGGCAAGACAGAAAGAAATCAGCGACTAATGGAGAGTTCTCAGATGATAACTGAGCCGGGAATACAGTCTGGGAGGGTGCTGCTGCAATTCTGAAACACTTATCAGACTTTCTTGGGGACTGACCTTTTTTCTGATTTCCATGAATCATTCAAGATCAAATCCCTGACTATTTTTTAGAAAACCATTCAGTGTAAGTCATAAATAGTGAACAGGTCTGTTCTCTGGATCAGCAATTGCTGAATTTCTACAGAAATCAATGTCTGCTCCTGGGATGATGGAAAATGGGTTCTTTTATTAACCAGAACAGCAATTATTTGTTAATATTTATATCCTCTTCTAGAAAATTAGATGTCTTGGGAGAACAAAAAGATGCAGCACCTCTCTGCTCCTGGGCTGCCAGCTGAACTTCAGTTCACACTGGTACAAAACTCAAAGTATTGACCTCCGCAGGAGTGTTTGGTTTCTTTTGGAGGACACAAGCTGTAACTTGGGCAGCTGCCTTCTCTTTGCTCAGTGAATTGAAGGCAGCAGTGGCACCCATTTCCCATCAAAACCAAAATGGAAGCCCAATAGGTTTGTAAACCCATGATGGCTTAGCTGGGGAAGAATCCCTTGCTTTCAAAGGCACTTCTCAGTAACTAAAAATGAGTCACAAAGAAGAGGCTGAGAATCAGAGTGACCATCCCTCTGATCTGGAAGAGTCCATCAGGTGTAAGAAAGACCGTGCTATCAAGTGCATCTATATCCCAAATCCAACCTCTCCACACCAGAGCCCGCAGCAGCCCAGGAAAAACCAGGTTTCTGCGGGATTAGGGAGAGATTATCACAAAGCTCTCTTCCTAAGAACGTGCTAAAATAGGGAGCACAAAGAAGAACAGTTATGGCACTAAACATTGCCAGATCATCTTTAACTCTCAGGAATCTGATGCAAAGTCAGTTTTAAAACAGCTTTTGTAGAGACAATGCCTCAGGCAGCCCAAAGACACAGGACCCATGACTAAACAGTACCAAATGAGAAAATGTGTCTTCTCCCTTAATGAGCAACCTCTGCAGTGCTTCTCCTGTGTGGGACTGAAAGGGCTCAGCACTCAGCTGGAGCATCTGATTGAAATATTGGCTTTTGGGGAACAGCCTACTGTTTAGCCTGGAACTGGAGCAAAGTATCCTGTGGAGCAGAAGCCAAGCTGCCATGTCTAAAAGGATAGCTCAGGAGCTGTCCTGTAAAATATGAAGACACTAAAAGTGGTTAGGAAATAAGGCAGCTCTTGGGTTGCCTCGAAATTCTATAGTTAGGAATCAAGGAAGAAAAGATATCCCCACATCAAGCTGCGGTATGTGTGAAGGAGGGTAGGAACAAGACGCTTCCTTTAGAAAAGGCTCCCAGTTTTTGGTCAGTAAATCAGATGTGCTGGGGATGGATGCAAATTCTCCAGTGCTGCTTAATGAATGGCAGCTGGCACACATCAAGGACTGGAGAGATATGATAGCTGGGATCTCCTGCCTGGCGCTGAGGGAGGGGGCAGCATCATCCTTCACTGCCTTCACTGTCACCACAACAAAGGTGTGACATCTCTTTCTGGCTGCAGTGTTTGGACACGAGGCAGCCTGAACGAGAGTGATTTATTACCATGGGCTCTTCATTTATTCTGTGCTGTGGATTTGCAGCAAACAGCAGTTAAGGAAACGGGAAGATAAACCTGGATTTCAAATTGCCTTGGTGTGACACTTTAGCAAACAAGAGAATTGCTTTACCATAAATTGCTTGTGAGGGTCAGGCTGTGACTGGCTTTAGGAGATTCATGTCATTGCAATGAAGGCAACAGCAGCCCTGCATTCCCAGTGCCAGGCAGGCTCCAGGAGGAGACAGGGAAGGGAGCACTCCTCTTTCAGTGACAGATCTCTCTTCAGGCTGTGGTGTTGGGATCTTCAGTCCTGCACCCTGCCCTGAGCTCTGTTGTTTCCACGGTTTTCCTGAGTTCTTTGACTTTCCTGGACCTGTTATGGCCACCAGCCCTGTTCTGCTTTCCCAGCTGAGGAGCCAGAGCTCCCTCAGCTGCTGGCTTGCCCTTCCCTGTGGAACAGCCCTGCTCTTCCTGCTCCTTTAGCAATTCCACCTCTTTGTGAGGGCAAGGGCTGTGTACCTGAGAGGGGTGGGATGCCTGGGGGTGGAATGGAAGAAGCAATTCTTCCATGATCACCTTCTCGTTTGTAGTTCTCTCCTTGTGCATACGTTCATCGTGGAATTCACTGTCAGTAACAAAATGAAACAATGGTCTCAGGACTAACTAGGGTGGGGGGGGCGGTAAGGAGTGTCTCATGAATTTGGGACAGGGCTCAGAAAAAGCCACTAGAGAATGGCAATGGCAACCAGAGCCTCAAGAACAAAGCCAGCTCACACTGCTCCACCTGCAGAGAGCCAGAACCAATGTCTGCACCTGATGACTGCACTGAGAGCCCTAAATGATTTCAGGTCTGCTCCCAGACTATTAAGAACTGAATGAGCCAAGAAGAGCAAACTTTCTCCCTTTTTAGAGCGGCGCATGCAAGGATAGGACAAGGTTTTCTGCTTGAATCATTTGATAAATATGCAAAAGCCTGGAATTCTTCAGGGCTGTTAAATATTTGTCATTATGAAAACAACACATTTTCAGTGGGAGTGTAATTTGAAAAGAAGGCACAAGCTTTTGGGCAGGTGAGTAATCTGAAGGACGCATGCCTCAGTTTCCCAGATTAAGCTTTTCACAACATAAGCACAAACTACTTCCAATGGGACGTGCCCCTGTCTAAAGATATTAAAGGATGAGCGGATGCACTGAAGTATGCTTCCATTCCATGGATGGATTTGCCATCGTGTCCTATTCAATTTAAAGTAATGAAATTATAAAATCTCAGTACAACGGAATGAAGAAAATGCTGCTCATGCTGCAGAGCTCACAGCAAATTGTACTCATGTCTCAGTCAAGCATGTGAATTGCAATGATGCTCATTTCCCAGCAGTCTGCCTCCTAGGGAACTTAATAGACCTCTTCTTGCCCTTCTTCAAGAAGAGGATTTTAATATCCCAAACTTGCAAATAGGGTTATATGCAATTCCATGACTCCCCCAAGGTTACACCATCTCGGTTTCCAATCCAAGCACTAGACAGTTACTAAGCAAAGGAAATTTCAAGTGTAGCTCCCACACTGGGGAAGATGTCCAGGAACAAACCTGCCTTAAAGCCAGAGCAGATCTATCAGCGAGGATGATTTGTCACACACTCAGGGGCCCTTTGCTTGCCTTGCTCTTAAGTTTACCCAGAGAAAACGAAGGTCAGGATTCGTGCACTGAACTCCGGGCACTTCCAGCTTCTAGAACCGTTGGATGGACAACAGAGCCTGGATCAAACTTCAGCTGTTCAAACGCCCTGATGCCCCACCCAAAAACAAGAAGCCCCCTAAAGCAG
Organism: Corvus hawaiiensis; assembly: GCF_020740725.1. Classification (NCBI taxonomy): domain Eukaryota; kingdom Metazoa; phylum Chordata; class Aves; order Passeriformes; family Corvidae; genus Corvus; species Corvus hawaiiensis. Next base: position 20,747,696 of record NC_063225.1, on the reverse strand, counting down.
GAGAGCCTGGAGCAGGGATTACACCGATGGGATTGTGGCCCTGGGGGCACTCAGCTCTACAGTGCAGTTAGAAATAAACGACTTTTCCCTGCAGTTCAGAACAGCATTAACTCTGAGCATCTCTGCTCCTCAGCAGTTGCTGAGCCTCCCTGCTGCCAGCGGCAGCACTTTTCAGCAGAGAGACCCAGAGGCCCCGCAGCTGTGCTGGATCATTGTGTCACATCCCGCAGGAATGTGGCGAGGTCGGAACTGGGGCAGGGAGTGACACGGAAAGAGCTTTTCGAGCGGAACTGGGGCAGGGAGTGACACGGAAAGAGCTTTTCGAGCTCACTCACCCAACAGTCATTAAACAGCAGCACGACACGCACATCTGTCCAAGGCTCCCTGCCTGCATTGTTACAGGGTTTTGAGAGGTAGATGGATGGATGAGACCAGTAAGTGGGACAGTGGGAATGCTTCTAAAATAGCATCCCCTCCCACTAAGAGATCCTCTGCTCTGTACCTGAAGGGGAAAAGGCCCGTTCACTGAGCCTTTCTTTGCCTTGTTGTTGTTGCTACTACACAGAGCTCTGAAAATAGATCAGTACAGTAAACAGCTCTGGGGGAAGAGGTATAATTGATGATGCCTTGGACAGAGGCACCCTGTTGATAATCAGACTGGGATAAAAAGGCATTTTCTACACCATACATTTTCACTTTTTTTCCCCACTGAAGTGACGCTTTTGGGGTTCTTTTGAGGTATATATTAGCCATGAAGTATGTGAGATAGTACCATCCAGCCTTGACAATATTTTGTACACCCCACTGGCCTGAGTCTGATATACATTTCCTTTTGTGCTCCTTTACTAGCAAATATTTATTTTTCTAACTTGGTCTTTTAGCTCAAGCTGAATTTAGTATTGGTGGTCCAGTGTTTACCTTGTCAAAACCAAGATGGGGATGTGGAAGCAGAACTCTCAAACAGTCTAAAGTGTGATGTTCATCAAACAGCAACACATGAAAGACATCAAACCTTTTAAATAATGGCTGCCTAACAATTCACTCAATGTTATTACACATCTACAAATGTTATCTTTCACCACCACCCCCCCAAATAAACAACATGAGCCTGTGATGTTTGCCTTGTATACTCTTAATTTGGAAGATGCTGCATTCAAGAAAGACCAAATACTTTGAGAATCAAAAGAAAGGAAAAATTGGGATGTAACTATGTGGTTGGAGGAACTGTATTTAAACTGCCACAGCCGACAAGCTCAGCCAGAGAGGCAAACTTAAAATACATCAGATTTCTCCAAGTGGGCTGTTGCTTACATGGGAGAAACGATCCAAGCGTCCTCTCCAGATGGCATAGGAATTGGAATTCCTTATGCCACCACAGAAGGTGGATCAATGAATTCTTTAAAATCTGATTTAATGTAAGATATTTTAGAGTATCTGCACTGATGACACTGGGATGGATTCCTGGCTGTTAGCTCAGTCAGCCTGAGAGCAGAGCTAAGCCCATGAACCCAAAGCTGAGCACACTTTGGAAAAGAAGCTTCCCACAAATGGTTCTCAACCTTGCTGAGAGCAGGAAAAGAACCCCATCCAATTCCAGATTCCACAACGACATTAATATAGCAAAAGCACAGATTAATTAAGCTGTAAAGCTTCCACCTCCAGACCTCAGAGGCAGAAGGAATGATATAACCAATTAAGATACAAAAGCAGAAATAAATAGAACAGGCAGCTGCCTGGAATCCCATTAAATTCTAAAATAAGCACAACGCTGAAAATAACATTAAATTTTATCAACTTTTTACTTGGGAAAAATCTTACTTGATCAGTAAGATCTATCCAAGTAAAAGGATGATTCTAGGATTTCACACTAACAGTAGAAATAATAACATAATTTAGTTGATTTATGCATTTGCAAGGTTTAATTAGTGGCTACTGAATAATTAGTGACCTGTAGGTTATATCCAGCACTTTTGTATAGGAAATATTAGAAAGTACTTGAAATTCAAACCCCCCAGCCTAATTCTTGACTCCTGGAGGACAGAAAATTTTCTGAACTAGTTCCTTTCCAATGGCTCTATGCACTGAGGTTTTTTACATGTATTAACAATTAATAATTCTTAATTATTAATTTTTAATCTTAATATCATTCTTCTGCTAAGCATGAGACTTCCACTAGCATCCAGTATGTTAATGGATATTCTCCTAAGGTGCTTGATGCTCCTAGAAAGCTGCAGCAGGGACTTGGGGTGCTGATCAATAAATTCCCAAACCTACTGCATACCTGAAACATCTTATGGAAAAATGTACAAGATCTCTTGATCCTTCACAGAATTGTCTTTATATGTAGTAGTTAGAAGGTGTCCAATCTATGCGTGAGATGGCAGAAATAATCAATTTGTTTTTCTTACTTGAGACTTGTGCTCTGTCAAGCACCCTTTTTGTATTATGACCATGATAAGCTGCTTCCAAGGGAGTGATATGGAGATTCCAAGGGAATAAAGCAGGCAGCCCAAAGGGCCTGGCCGTGACCCAATCCTGCTGCAGGACCCTGTGCTGGTGTCCCTGGTTCTCCCATGGCATCCCCAGCTGGCCCTGCCTTCCCCAAGGACACGCTGCTCCCTCCACCACAATGGCCCTGCCAGGAACAGGCGTAACAAAGAGAAGCCTTTATGAGTCATGGGCAGAGCTCTCCAACAGTTGCTAAAGGAGCATTTCGGAACTTCATAGAGAGGTAACAATTACTCTCCCTGGCTTTTAATAGCTGCAAATATTTCCACTGCCTGCAGTGAGCTTAATGCAGCAACAGCAAGGTGAGCGCTGCCGAGGGGAGCTGTGTCAGTGCAGCATTAATGCACACTTAAATCTTAGGGAATTCGGTGGGATTGCTACATCCATGATCTCACACCGAAATACCTTTCAGAGTGCTTAGAGCACCACGAGTAATACCTGCCACTGGTTCTTACGTCCTCTCAGTAGGGGAAAGCATGTGCAGGTCAGCTGGAGGCAGCTCCACCTCACAGGTTTGGTGTCAAATGTCAGGATGCTGTGCACCTCGCACTGAGGCAGGAGCCAGGATCTGTCAAGGTCCTTGGCTCCTTTGCAGAGGGTGCCAGTGATGAATGCATTGCTCATGAGGGATTTGTCTGACAGACCTGGGTGCCTGCAGTCAGATCTAAGTCGTTGACTCATCTCTCTCCACAGCCAGTGCAGGCACAGCTCCCCTGTTACCGAGAACATAGACGCTGAGCAGACCCAGGGAGGCTGCAGAGCTGATATTTTCCTTCGATAAATGAGTCTTCAGATTGTTTTTGCTATGAAATGCACAAGTTTGCAGATGCTTCTCTGCAACTTTTAATTACGAACACCCTGAGCTGGTTTTATGCACTTGCGGTGGGTGTTCAGAATACAATGGGAGAGTGTTTGACATCTCTGTAATGGTTTTTTTCTGGGAATGGATGTGCCCATTCACAAGGAAATCCTATTCAATGACCTTCTTGTGTCAGCACAGTCAGAATTAATCATGTCCTCCATTACACAGGGGAGAAGTTTCCATATCCCACAGGAATATGCTGCAGCCTGGGTAGAAATCCTCTCCCAGAGTTACTGATTGTTCTGACAAGTAGGGTCAAAGTGTGTCCCACAATTACCTGAATTCTGAGCAGCTGCCGTGCTGGTGAGCTCAGGTGTGTATATACATTCATATATGAACAGTTCTGTACTTCAGCAGCAATGAAGTGCCTCTCAGTCCTTGTTTTCTGGATCTGACTGCACATCTGGAGCACACACAGCAGTTCCACAAAAAGCCCGAGACCAAACACACCAGCGTTCTGCTGACTTCCTCACCTTGAAACTGCTGCAGAGAAATATGACAGAAGAAAACTCCTCCAGTCAGTTCCTACTGCTGAATAATACACTGGTCTGACAGCCTTGCCAACAGAAAACTAAGTGGGAATCATTTTCAACTCAATGAATGCATGTTTTTAGAGGCAGGGTATGGACTCCTGAGATTCTGACAGTGTTTCAAAGCAAGGAAAGGCTGTTGCAAATTGCCTGAGTGGAACCAAAGTACTCCCTTGCCCACAGTTTAACAAGAACTAGCACCTCAACTGCAAACATTTGTACAAGTGATACACAAGCCCAACACCTGTAGGTGCTTCTGCTTTCCTGGGAATGCACAGGGATTCCGTTTGGCAAAGCTTCACCAGTGGCTTCTTGTAGAACTAGAATCTGGGGCAGAAATTACACTTCCCTATTCTCAAAACACAACAACAAACAGGAAATCAGATTTCCAAGCAGATCTGCCATGGTAGAGTTGCTGTCAAAGCTGACCTGGGAAAAAGGAACCAAAATTCCCCGGATCCAGCATTTAACACTGGTAAAAAAGCAAACGGAAATGTCCACCTGCGCCCACAGAGAAACACACAGAGAAAGTAATTCAAATTAACTTCCTGAGCATCCACAGATAGGAAAGCTTTGCCAATTCCTTGTGGGAATGAGACAGATTGGCAAAGTGATAAATAAGGATTTATCTGTCAGCACAATAGTGTGATTTAATATAGCAATATTCAAAGTCAAACATATAGAAAGGAAACACGGAAGTATCTCAAGATGAGGGGATTGTACCCTGACAGTGGCCCTGAAAAGAACTGCCTGTGGGAGCTCTTGGGGCTTCTGTGACCATGGACTGTAAGTAGCTGGGGAGTGAGGAAGAAGTGTGAAGATCTGGGAAGAAGATGTCTGAATGAAGAAAAAAACCACAACTCTGTAAAATGTTAGCCAAAACCTCATCCCTTCCATGTACAGATGAGGCTTCAGCAGTGTTCTCTCCAGGCCACAGGCACCTGGGTGTGCTCACACTGCAACGAATGACTGACAGACTGAACTCTGCCCACTCAGATCAAAGGTGTCCTTCATCCTTTTCCCCTCCTCGAGCTAAAGGACTGACTTGTTCAGGCTGCTCAGCTCTGGCTGCTGAAAGCCAGGCCTGTACTAGTTAAAGCTGAATGCTTGTTTTCCTGCTTGGAAAAAGCAAACTGGCTCTTGCCAGGCCCCTGTTCCCAGTGCTGCTAACAATCAGTGGCTTGCATGGCTCCAGACATATTCCTGCCTCGTGTGCCATGCTTTTGGCTAACAATACGTCAATTCACGTTACAACTGCTCCGAGGAAAGAGCCTAAAAATAGAGGCCTTCCAGGTGGCTCGGCAGACGGATCATTTGCTATACATGGCAGAACAAGTTAGCCTTTTCAGACTGTGCTTTTAGAGTAAAAATACCCCGGTACATTACGGCAGGAGTCAGTGCTAGCCTCAGACACAAGGACTCAGCAAGTACCTCACTCGGGTGCCTGGCTGCAAGCAAACACTGGAGCCCTTCTCCTTCTGGCCACCTCCTCCAGGATACTCCTCTCTGTGTACTGGGGAAAGGGATGTGCTGCTGTGCCATGAGCTGTACCCCCCTCAGCTCACTGCTGTGAGGCTGTTACGTTTTCTACCACCTGCTTTCCTTTCTGAGGGTGCCAGGTAAGCATGGGCTCGGCGAGGCAACGGCAAAGTCCACCATACCCACCCCCAGCCATTACTCACACCATGGAAAATGATAACGCCACCTTTCTCCAGCAGCCAGCAGGAAGAATCATTCCTACCCAACCCTAATTCAAAGCAGCTTTGAGACACTGCAGGTTTTTCCTTGAATTCCTGCTTAGACTCGTGTCTTTCTGCTTCAAGCCCAGCAGCTGCCACTTGCATGAAACCCTGCAGGAACAGTTCTCCCTGGCCACAGCAATGCCCGACACAGAAACTGCTCCATCTATCCTACTCTGCAGGCCATCAGCCAGGGCTTCCCTGGATTCACGGCTTCATTCAAGAACTTCAACATCAAATCAGACTGCAGGTTCCCGACAGAGTCCTGAATCCTCAGGAAAATGCATCCTGAACTGTACTCTTCCTCAGTGCAGTCCTTTTTCCCTGGAGCTCTGAACTGTGTGGTATATGAATAAAAGCACTGACCAACAGCAGCATCTTAGTACAGAGAGGATTCCAACTGAATTGCTCCTCTGAGAGCATCTGCAAAATATCTCAATACAATTGTAAAAATAAATTGTGCCCTGTCACTGTGCAAAAGGAAGAAGAAAAATGAATATTGAACAGCCACGGATCCAACCAGACATAGCTCCTGTCTGTCTCTCAGCCAAATTTGTAATTACTTTTGCTATTTTATCAAGTTTCAAGCAATGCACTTCAATGGAGGAAGAACAATTCTGAAGTTAACATGGGTGTAATGGAATTTGTAAACTCTCATATAAGAAAAGTCATCAGCTGGAACCTGAGCATCCTGACTTGTTCCCTTTAACCAGCAATGACTTGCCAGTGTCTTCTGGATCTTCACAGATCCAGGGAGTGATCTGAAGTGCTTAGACAGAGAAGCATTTTGTCTTCTCTCTATTTAACTCCTTTTTGGACATTTCTTTCCGGAATGGTCTTCTCACCCTTGCAATAATATATCCATACACTTCAATAATAATGAGTATCATGACCACTCTGGCACATGACCCAGATTAAATTTTAAAGCTGTAACATTTGCTGAGGTCTTCAGTTCTTAGTGTCACATCATTAACAGATATTCTCACCTTTCTTGTAAAAAAAAGTTGTATTTCTAGCCCTCAGACTCACAAACTGGCGTTTGGAAAATGTCATGCACAACTACGAGTGTGCAAGCATCTGCCATCCTGGAACCAAAGAAGGATCAAGTGGCTCATGAACTACTGCTGTTATGAAAATTGTCCACCAGTGCATGTAAAATGCAAGGTGGTCTTAGGGGTGCAAGGGAGCTGCCTCCTGGTGCCAATTCCAGAGGAACTTTGGGAAGGCTGAGGCTTTTCATCATGCCATTGCCACTTCACAACTCATAACGTAGTTATCCTGTAGTGCTCATGGAATAAAAGAACACACGACTCTGCTCAGGCATTACCAGTTGCAGAAGTCACGGCAATAGGATGAACCCATAACACTCACCTATCAATTCTCGATTGTTATTTTTTTCAGAGACCTTAGTCGGGAGAAAATATTATTCATTTCCATATTTATGAGCGTATGATACAACACCTAAGATACTGTGTCATGCAAACATTGTTTTATATGTGTTTTAATGGCAGAAGTTCACAACATCTGTTGCACACTTTTTCCCCAGGCGTTGTCTCTGACCCTCTGATTCTGAAGGTCATTTTCACAAATTTACAGCCATTTTAAGATAAAATTCTGAGTTGAAACTGGGTGACAGAGTGACCCTGCTGGTTGTCTCCTGGCATATTTCAGGTAGCTGAGGATTTGCCCAGTTTTATCCTGCTTGCATTCTGCCAACAGGGAATAATTTGGAAATCCTTCTTCATGGAAATAATAACTAAGTTCAGAACTAAGTATTTGAAAATTGAGTGGCACTTCATGGTATACATTAAATACTGATGAGTGGTGCTCGAGCTTAAGTGATTTGGCAAATCTAGAAAAGGTCACTGAGCAATTAAGTAACCCCCAGAAGTTGTTTCAGGACATGTGCTCTTGCTTCTGGAAGGCTCATTATGAAAGCAGGTAGGAGACAGAGGATAAAGGTGTGCACGCTGCTGGAATGGATAATGTGTGTGCTGGGTGCAAATTCCACTTCCCCAGCTGCTGGATATGATATGCTGAGAGTTTCTTTTAGTTCAAGTTGTCTGGATATTTTTAAAGAATGAATAAATGGATTCTATTCATCCCTTTTAAAAGGATGAATAAAATAGCTTTTTTTTCCCCCCCGAACTGTAGTATTAATAAAGATGGTTCCTGGGTTTTGTGCCTGATTTGATTTCCTGCATATTATACATGGCTAATACAACATATATTTCTGTATGGTTTCTATCACTCAAAGAAGCAACTAGAAAAATGTGATTTTGAGTAAGAAAAGGTTCATGGGGTAGATGAACAGACACAGAGGAGCAGACTAAAGATTTGGTTCGAGTCCAGCTTTCAACATCAGCAGTAGGCACATCCTGATGCACTTCACAGGGTCTCCTGAGTCCTGTTTCCCCTGAGAAAGAGGGGGACCACCACACCCATGTGCTGTGCCAGGCTGCATTCTTCCAGCCCTGTTTGTATCTCCCCATTTTTTACTTCTGTTCACCCCAAAGCTGCACTAAGACTTTCTTGTCAGCCAAGCTTGCCCTCCGTAGCGCCAGGAGTGCCTGGGAAACCTCTCTCAGCATCCACCCCCTCCCTGGATACCTTGAGGGGGCAGTGGGCACTGTGGGCAGTGTTTTGCAGGAAAATCCTATGAAAACACTTCCCTGCTATCCTCTCAAACCTTCAGCAGCCTTTGGCCCCAGGGCTCTCTGGTTCTAAGGGTTATTATCTCCACTTGTAGTGGCCATCACAGCTTTCTTCCCTTGCATTTCTCCAATTACTTTTCAGATCTATGTAAACTTTTGGCATCCACAACACCCAATGGCAAAGCGACCCGTAGATGAATTGTTTGTTTCTTCACAGGTGTGTGTTCTGTATTTTTATGCATTTTTCTTAAAAATAATAAAACCTTTTAAGATCTGAAATACCTTTTTCTTTGTTTTACAAGAAACTCCCAGATTAATGCACCCTACTTTACTTTATAAAACTTTAAGGAACCTTGCACAAATTACATGTACTGGAGGAGAACAGGTACAGATTGCTTTGAATGGAAAGGAAAAGCCCAGACAGATTTAAAAGCTCATTTTTTCTCAACAAGAACAGTGCTTAAGTTCACTTGCAAACACGAGTCTGTTGTGCACTGTCCAATAATACCTTTAAAACTCTCAAATTGCCTCTGTTACTATCTTAAGTCCTGGGCCTCTGTGGTATAATGGCCTTTGTTCCACTAGCGAGATGTCTACAAAAGAAGACAGCACTCATCCTGATAAAAGCAGGGTCACCTCACTCAGCACCTTCCTCGTGGCATTGAAGTGTCCTTGAGACACACTGGACTTCTATGGCAGAAGCACAGCTCCTGGAAACAACTTCCAGGCTGCTTCCCAGGCAAACAGGCAATTCCAGCATTCCAGCAAACTGCTTTCTGGTTTGAAGGGAATTTAATGCAGGAGCCTGGATGCCACCTTACTTTTCTAGGGAGCATGAAGAAATCCCTGGTGAAGGACACATGGAAATCACACCAAAATCATCTTTTGGGGGAAGAAATGCCAGCACGGCAGAAAGTTTGGGTGATGTGCAGCTTCTCTGCAGCAGTGGCTGTCAATCCCAGGGTCACACTGTACACAGCACAGACAGACTCTGAGGCACTGGGAATGGCAGCACAATAAATAAAAAACCCTTCTAGTCCTCAAGTTAAAATATTCTCTGTCAGCCTCTTAAAGTACTTACAATCATTTGACATTAGAACTGATGGAATAAGGACATTTTTACATCCACCTTTATAATTAGTGTAGCCATGAAAATGCTTTTTTGGAAAGGGGCGGTGTTTTGAAAACATTGTTTTGCAGCATGTGAGGAGAAAATGCAGCTCGGGGATGATCTCCAGCCTTGACCCCAAGCCTCATTTCTGTTCAGGTAACAGAAATGCCTCTCAAAACTTACATTTTTCTTGATTAATGTGAGAGCTTATGTCAAATGGCATCTGAGTCTTCCACTGACATCAGGCTGTTGTTAGCAAATACTCTATCTCTGGAAAGCTGAGATAGGAAAACAAAATATCTTCCATCATAAATGACATTCCAGCTATCACACTTGATATTTTGCTGAGAATAACAACTAAAATTGGATTTATTTGCATCCCTGTCTACCTAGGTTTTGTGTAACAACAACAAATAAGACTGAGCGAGGCTCTCACTTGTACCTTCTATCAAACAGTATCAGAAGAAATCAGCTGAAACTGGCAAAATTGGGCTGTGAACTTGCTGGATGATCAGAATCATGCCCAGGTTCTGCACAGAATGACAACAGACATCTCTCAGTCTTCATGCAGAAAATAAATTAGACTGAACTGAGCAGCTGCCTCCTGTATTAAAATTAACAAAACCATGGAGTAGAGAGAAGATATTCCACATTTATGAAATGGTGGTATTAGCTTCACTCTGTAAAAGTACAGGAAAACAAAGCCAGCTCATGTCCAAGAGGTACAAAAGCAGGCTCAGAGATGAAAATGGGTTATAAAACTGTATCCTGAAGACATGCCCCAAGTTTAATCATGCTTGCCCATTTGGTAAATGTCCCCTGTGAAGGCAGGGACAATGGAAGAGAGTGGGAGCATGGGATACTCATATTTGCACATGTCACAATTTCACAGATTAATTTCTTATGATGCACGGGAAGAAAGCACCCCAGAACAGGGAGACATCCAGTGCCTGGTGCCGATGGAGAGACGATAATGCCATGGCACATCCCCTTAGGCTGGGTGTCTGTGAGTCAGGCAAACGCTGCAGTGCTGTTTAGTGCACAGTCACCAGTGAGATTCCATCAGCGTGGGCTGAAGGGAACCTGACCCACAGCGCCAGCAGGAAAAAATGATCAATCTCTCTCATTTTAATTAGCAAGAACAGACCGGGGTACATTACAGCACAGCATCATTTCTACACTGCACCATAAGCAATCCAATAGCAAGGCAGGAGCCTCTGAGAGATGGAGAAAAATCAGGCCTTTATTTGTGTTTTAGGCTATTAAAGCAAACAAGGGAAATCCATGCTTTGGATCAATACTGTTCTCCTGCACATCCCCACTGTGTCATCTGTGGTGAGATGCTAACATCTCCAGTATCTAATATTACAGGACTTGGAGAAGCTACACAGAGGTGGGATCCCATTCCCTGGCACACAACACAACTTTCACACAAGTTACTGGTATCCTGCTGCAGGAGATGAAGCCTCCATTTCATGTGTGGTAAATACGAGTAACTACATTAACCTTAGGCTGAAGGAGAACATTTTGTTACATAAGCACATCCCTGCTCCTGTAATGCTATTCATATTAATACAAAACACAGGGGAGATTAAGCAAGTAAATTAAATTTATTAGCATTCTGCTGCTTGCTTCCTAACCAGTGTGGGATTCAGGGGACTAAAGGCTCCTTCTCGTGTGGCACAGATTCCAGGTTAGGCGTCAGAGGGACAGCTGAACGTGGCAAGGTGGCTTGCAGTGTCACACTTTCCAGTGGAAGGCACAGCGACTGCTCAGGCGCATGTCAAAATCTCATGTCACTAACATCAGACATCTTTTTCTCTATTTTAAAAGGCTGTATATTAGGAACAGGAGCTGAAATGTAAGATTCTATTTCAGTTCATTCTATTCAGCCACAAAGAGGCACAGATGTATTACACTAGCTAGACATGTTTAGAGTCCTCTCTTCACCTGCTCCACTAAATCCTTGGTTGAACACATGATAATCCAGTAGTCTAGAAAGAGAATTCAGAACTAGGGTGGTGAGGAGGGAATATCCTTCTTTGAGAATGCACAAAAGTTCAAGACATTTTCTTCCTCTTTATGCACACATAACTCTCCCTGACATCAGCTTTGGGACTGAGGCTTAAAGAAAGAATCAAAGATGTATTTTCTCCTACAAGCTCACTGCAAGAACTGCTAAAATCAGTAAAATGCAACCTGAAGGGAAATAAAAAATTCGATTTTTCTTTACAAAAGAAACAACCTTGGACAGAAACAAACTTAGAGAGTCGTCAAAGTCAGAATTCCCATTACTGCTGTGTTTATACAGAAGTAGGCAAAGGTTTACTTTAGGAAATATTCAGAGTTAATCAGTGCAGGGGTTAAAAGCAGAGATAATTCCAGCTCCTGTCCATATTCAAGACTGTCAGGAATTCAGTTTACAACAATCCCTCTAAGTTAAGACTCTTCTCCTGCTAGAGCCACTCTTTACCAAGTAGCTAAATGAAAAACAGAGTTGATTGGGATTGGAAGTCTTGGCAATGGCTTGGACTATTTCTCCTACAATCCTCATCAAATAAGGGGCACACAACAAATTGCTTATCTCCGATCTGCAATTCTCCCCTCCACCCAGCTGTAAATTTGAATTAATTAATAAACGCCCTTATGTTTTCAAGGTCATGGAAAATGAAAAGCACTCAGCAAAATGGATGCACTGACAGTGAAGGGTGTTTGTGGGTGGGGTTTTTATGTAAATGGAAAATCTGTGAGGCAGCAGCTCCTTCATCTGTGCCCCCGGTGCTAAAGTTAGACAACTTAAAAGGAAATAAAGGAAATGCAAATAAATTATGTTTTGGACAAATGTGACCTTCCCTAGAAAAAGTCCAGTGCTTTATTTGCAGAGTCTCAAATGACACAACGAGGTCAAAGACCCCATGAAGTCGGGGCTTCACGCTGGCTTTGGTGTGTCCCTGCAGACTGAGGGACAGAGGACAACCCTGCTTTCTGTCCCCAGCCTGTGCTCACCAAAGGCCTGGCACAGGGCTCTTCACTGCCTGCCACACCGACCTCAGGAGATAAGGCTTTTCTGGCATCTCTATCCACCGAGCTGTTCCTAGCTCCTGGCTCCGTCTGGAACGCTCCAGCACATCCCAGGGCAGTGATAACCATGATACCCAGACCGCAGACTCCAAGGCTCCTTTGTCTGTCCCAGAACGAAGCGTGCACAAAACAGGCACTGCTTTGGCAGCTTCCACAGCTGCCCTCTAAAGCTCAAGCACCTTCCCAAATTACATAATTTTGGGAGTAAGATCATAGAAGCACAGAATGGATTGGGTTGGAGGGACCTTAAAGATCATCTAGTGAAGGTGTCATTGAGGAATGTGATATTTGACAAGTTAGGAATGCCACCCGTTAGATAAACAGAAACAATATGTGAACTTATGGGATCAGCCTTTGGAGACACGCTAAAACTGAAGAACTTCTGAAAACAGAAAGGGTAATTGAAGACACTCAGCTGGGAGGACACTTTAATTCTCACAGTGCTTAAAGGGTGGATTCTCAAGCCAATCTTAATCTTGATATGGCCACCGGAAAGAGAGTCTGTGAGGTGTAACTGCAAATTACTTGGGGTCCTCAGCACATGACAGAATGGAGCTGCTGGAGCCAGTCCAGAGGAGGCCCTGGAGCTGCTCTGAGGCCTGGAGCCCCTCTGCTCTGGAGCCAGGCTGGGAGTGCTCACCTGGAGAAGAGAAAGCTCCAGGGAGACCTCAGAGCTCCTGCCAGGGCCTAAAGGAGGCTTACAAAAAGGAGAGGGACTTTTTGTATGGGCAGGACACACAGCAATGGCTTCCCACTGCCACTTCTAACCCAGGGGGCAGGGTTAGATGGGATATTTGGGAAAGAATCCTTCCCTGTGAAGGTGGGGAAGCCCTGGCACAGGGCGCCCAGAGCAGCTGTGGCTGCCCCTGGATCCCTGCAAGAGGCCAAAGCCAGGTTAGACAGGGCTTGGAGCAGCCTGGGACAGAGGAAGGTGTGGAAGGGGGTGGAATGGGATGGGCTCTAAGGACCCTTCCAACCCAAACCGCTCTGGGATTCTGCAGGAGTCTGGTGCCAAACACAAGTCCTCAGAATTTACTTCTACTTTACACACTGATACTTGCAGCATATGAAGTCAGACACACATTGATTCGGTCTCAGTCTTCCATTTGGAAATGTAAAGCTTATTGCAAAGGGGTAGATTTTGTCAAGGAAGAAAGTGGAAAGGGATAAAAGTGATGAGTAAAGTTCAGTGCCTGTGGTTGCCACAGGCGGGGAACGAGGTCTCCCAGAAGTGTGTGAACACCTGACACTCCTCAGGCCAGCAGAGGCCATGGTACCACAGCCCAGAACAACACTGGGGCCTTGCTTCAAATTCCTGTGTAAGAACCTCGGAGTTCATCTGCCCCCAGGCTGACTCATGTTGACAGAACTGATGAGGTGTTCTGGGGAGAGGGGGGTACAGAGCTGCTGCACAGCAATCCAGGATGCTGCAGTTCCCTCAGCACTAAGAGATCTGGGCAGGCAGGCTGCCGACTGCAGACCACGTTCCAAGGGAAGCAGGAACAACTGTGTGAAACGTTAATTAATGGAACGAACCTGAGGAAATATCACAACTGCTAACAAAGCAACTAAAGCACTATTACAGAACAACACTATTACAGAAATCAAAGCAATAAATCAGATATTCTGAACATAACATTTTCACTAGCCTTTGATTTATGCCACTGTGAGGAATCCCGTTTATGCCTTCGACGCAGCTGGGCAGAAGCAGATGGGAATGGTCAGCACCACAGGGAAACCTCCAGAATTGCTAAAAAGCACCTATTGTTGCTCATTTTATCCACTTCATGCATCTGGCACCCTCGATGCTCTTAATACACTATTTGTCCAGTTCGTGTGAGTTCCTCCAGTCCATCCCCAGCACTTGTGGCAGATCTGTGCTCACACCTGACAATAAAGTCACGGTGATGTGATTTTATTGTTGCTGTTATCACCACCATTATTATTAAAAATCAATAATGTAGATTGTTCAGCAAAATACCCAGTACCAGAATCAACTGTGGTACATCTAACAATTATCAACACATTATGAAATCCATATGGTGCAGGAAGGGACCTCCCTCCCTGCACGGAGAGCTCTGCTTTCGGCAGTTTAACTTATTAGCAGGAGCAGGTACTTCTGCAGTGAGAAAATTAACTTGTAGCACTGCAGCCCATGAAGTCTCAGCAAACCTGAAGTACGCAACAGTGATAAACCCTTGGCATCTATATGGGATTTGCCATCTCATCTCTGATGAAACACATTTTAACCTGTCAGTCTCCTGACAGCTTTTACTTGTCTCCTTCTTCTACATTTTATTCTGTAATTTTTAAAAATTGGCAGCGTCTGTAGCCTTCTACAACAACAACAACAAAATCAAAACGCATTTTAGCCATTTTCCTGTATGTCTACTCTCTGAATCCAGAGCTAATCATGCAATTCCCCACAGAAATTAGAATCAGCAAAAGCTTGTGTATCGGTCTCAACACAATGCTCATTTGACTTCATATATATGCAAAATCACACATTAACGTCCACAAGCTCTAAGCAAACTCACAGAGCCTAGTAAAGCAAAAAATCTGTATGAGGAGATGGAGGTGTCTGATGCTCTTAGTGTCCATCTGCCTTTCTCAAACCCACATTTTGAAGTTTTTGTTTTAGTAAAGTATTAAGCTTTTGTTTTCCTCCTGCAGAAGCCAGAAATTACTCCTGGAAAAGAGACACTACAAAGTGTTTTTTCCACAGAAAATAAATGCTGCAAACAGTTTCCAGCTGAAATAGGGGAAGTGTTTTCCCTACATGTACTCATATCTTTCTCTGACAAAAATGTTCAGCTTCTTCTGTAGATTCCAGGAAAGTCCCAAGTCTACTGGCAAATTCTGAATGTTTGACAAGCACAGTTTGAGAAAGCCTCGTGAGGAAGCAGTGATTAGAGAAGGCAACTGGCAGCTGGGAAGCCCACACTGTATTCCCTGTTTCATTACTGACGTCTCTGGATGACCTTGTCAAGTCATTTAATGCCTTTCTGCCTGCCTTTCTCTATCTGCAAAATGCTTAGATAAACACCTCCCTTTTGGAAACACTGTAAAATTGTTTATTTTGGAAATAGCTCCTTGGATGCTAAACTGGCTCTCAGGTGCAACATTGGATGAAAACCACAAGGGCCACAGGACATAAATGGCAATCTAATATTTTCTAATTAAACCATCTAGATTAAATCATCACAGTTTAATAGGTTAACCTCATCCCTGAAGGTTTTGTTTCAGATGAGACGGTACTTATTTTAACTTTATTTCTAAGACAGCATCATCAATGCAAAGCATACAGGTAAACAAAAGCAGAGGAAAAAGAGCAAAAACTTTTTTTTTTTCTGCTTAACTTGACTATTTAGCCAAGTTTCATCTTGGTCAGGTGTATGCTGCTGGCAGTGGGTAATGCACAGAACTGGGATTGTAGGTACTGGGATGGCACCCTCAGGCAGCCGACAGTTTAACTGTGGCTAATGGTGATGGGCATCCACAAGCCCACTGGGGTCCGTCCTGAATGGTACCTGGCTCCTCTGTGCCCCCTCAATGACCTTGACCAGTCCACGCACATTTTTATTGTTAATGGACCAGGGTATGTACTATAAATGGAATATCTAAGTGCAGTCATGTCACCATCACTCCTTGTCCAGGGAAAGTGTACCATTACATCATTGTAGAAGCACCTAATAGCTGAAAGTGAGTAAAATAAGGAGAAGAGTGCAGTTTTGATTATTAATCCAGCTGTTTGCTCACGCTAGCTAAAGCCATCCCACACACAGTGAAAACAGATTTTTCGACAGACCCCAATTCAGGTACCGCAAAAAGCCCTGTTTCAACTCTGGGAAGTGAATGCCACCAAGAAATGGAAAAGCAATTGAGAACGTAGAGCAGTATTCTTACAGGGACTTGCCGCGTTTCACCTGAGGAAGGATGCGTGCTGACACCTTGGCCGGGTTCCACGGGCATGTCACAGAAGGCAGCGACAGGCAGCGACAGGCAGCCGGAGCTCCGTATCCTCATCCTCCTCCTTGTTGCGCAGCCCCGACCGCGCTCCCTCACACGCCACAAAATGGCGGCCGCGCTCCGCTCTCCCCTCAGCGCCGAGAGGCGGCCCCGCCACATCGGCACGCCGGAGGCTGCTTGGGAGAAGGGAGAGGCTGCAGCCACGCTGCCCTCGAAGCGGGAGAGGAAGAAGATAAAAAGGAAGAAGGAGGAAGGGAGGAGGGAGCCAGGAGCTGCACGCTGCACCCCAGAGCGGAAAGAAGCGACCACAGCTCCTGCGGCCGGGTCGCCACAAGAAGGAGCAGCGCGAGCCCCCGCGCGCCTCGCGCTGATTGGCGAACAATTCCCGCCACTCGCCCTCTCCGTCTTCCTATTGGCTCGTGCTTCCCGCCCAACTCCCGCGCGCTGCCCGCCGCCGCCCCCCGGCCCCCTCAGCGCCCTCAGCGCCCTCAGCCCCTCAGAGCCCTCAGCGCTCTCCAGCACCGCGCTCCCTCAGCCCCCTCATCGCGGGATGGCGGCAGCCGGCGGCGTTCGCGGCTCCGGGCTGGCTTCGGCACCGGCCAGCGCCGGCGACACCTCCCTCCTCGGCAGCGCCACAACGTGGCCCTTGAAGCGCTACGGTCGCTTCCTCCCCCCGAAGGACGGTGACGATGAGGGGCAAAACACCTCTTGGAAGGTGCCGGTGGCGCGGGGAGGGTGGCGGGGCGGTGTGGGGTAACTGGCTCTGATGTGAGGCAAACACGGATAAATGAGGCCTTTGAGGTGTGTTTTTGCAAGTCCAGAGCTAAAGCAGGAATCGGGAGAGATTTTGCTTCATGAATTACTAATGACAACACATCAGAGGTAGCACAGTTAGTGGCCCCTTTTTTTTTTTTTTTTATTCCTTCATTCAGCAGTGACCTGTGGTATTAATATCTAGAGATCAAGGCAGAAGAATCCAGAGGGTTGTTTAAAGTAGTTAAATCTGTTTATGGAGGTATAATTAGTGAAAAAATCGTTTAATGTGCCTCCTGTCTGTGGGAGTGGAGGGCAAGTTGCATTAGTGAGATGTGAATTACACACCTGCTTCTAACAGCCACCCTTTTATTTGGCACTAGACATGGGAATTGTAGATTCTGTGCTTGCAGGGCCAGATTTTCCTTTGTCTGTCTTTTTAAAGGTGTTTGAATCAAATGAAGAATCAGGCCCTCTTGTCCTTACCATTGTGGTGTCTGGCCATTTCTTTATTTCCCAAGGACGAACAGTGCTGGTAAGTTTGTCATGTGTAAAGAACATTTCTCCTTCCTGTTACCATCAGTATTAACTTCGTTTCTTTTCTCAGCTTCATCTTCTCTCCCACTGAGTGGGAACTGTCAATTTCATTTTGCTCATGGTAATTCTCATGTGCTGCTTTCCCTTCACATTTCTCAGAATAATGCTAGATGCATTATTTCCTGCTGAGGATCAGCATTTCTTCTGTAGTTCTAAAAATCCAGATTAAGAGGTAATGCTAAGTGTTGCTTATGTTGGAAGATATTTGGGGTTTTTTCATGATTGTTCTAAGAAAAGAGAAAAATGTTTAGAAATAGGTAATGCTATAATTTGTTAAATGGTCCAGCTGATTTCTTGCCAATGACCTGCTAGTGTTTTGGTTTGGCAATCTGGTTTATCAAAAGGCTTCCATATTCCATGTTGGACAATGAGGTTTAACATACAACATACATCCTTGAAGACAAAATTCAAACTTTTGTCAGCTGGTTTTCCTGCACTTGCTTAAGCATAACCAGCTACTAAACGAAAGATTTCACAATGGCACCGAAAGGAAGGCTCTGTCTAGAAGGAGTGGGTTTGATGCTCATGACAAAGAAGCCCTTGCTGGAAGGTGGAATCAGGTGTGTTCACCAGTACTCAGTGGTGATAGCGAGTAGGAACTGGCTGATAAATATGTTAGAAAGGTATTACAAAACACTGCAGTATGAAGATAACAAAGCTTGTTTAATAGAATGTATAAGAGGCTGTGTTGCAGCTCTAAATATGTATAAGCTTATAAATTAGTTTTTACTGTACCTCTTAAAGGGTCTTAAACTTCTAGAAGTTTAAGTATAGGGGAGAACCATGGATACCCTTGAATTTTTTGGTGCCTGTGTGTCAGGGATGTTGAATAGTTAATTCATGAGCTGACAGAGAGCTGTGACTGTGGATGGCCCTCAGCTCGTATTTCGTGAGGACAAGGTAAAAAGGGACCATGGGAAGTATTTTAGCCATTGTGTTGAATAAGAAAAAGGAAAGAAGTATTGAAAATGTAATGGAAATGAGACTTGCTGCCACACCTTACCAAATTCTGCTTGGAATGATTGATTCAGTGCAGGATGCTCCTGTTCCCAGTGGCTGTACCTGTTAGTTACCAGTAACTGATGTTACTCTAGGAGTCCTTGAAATAACCGTACAAAAGCTAACAGCAACTTTTAATAACTAACTGAAGTGCAAAAAAGGCACAACCCAGAGCTGCAGCCCTCCAAAGACTCGCCTGGCAAAGGCTGAATCTGGCAAGTAACAGGGCAGATAAAAGCGTGCTGTCGGAAAGGATGAGGGATCAGAAAAGCTTCTAAAAACTTGGCTGAGAAAAGCACTTTCTTGCAGCTCTTGTGTTTAGTGGCTGGTGAAGCTTTCAGGCAGCTGCTTTGCGTGAAATGCCAGATGAGGAATTTCTGGGATCTGTCAGGACTGTTCCAGCTTCTAAGAGACACTGAGATACTGCGGGAGCTATCACACAGTGCAGGAGAGGTGGAACAGACATGCTTGATAGATGTGACCAAAATATAGTACTGAGAGTTCAAAAGGGAAAAAAAAAAAAGTTGTTTTGGTTTTTTAAAAACATTTATTTTGGCAATGCTTCTATGCCAACCTTAAAGTTGACACACTAACATTTAGAGAGAAGTTGTTAAAGAAAAGTTTCACAAAGTTGGTTTTACAGCCTGTTGACTGCTTTGGGTGCACCTCTTTGAGCAGGTGTCTTTGGGCTGGTGGTGCAGGTGCCTTCTGTGCATGCAGGACTGAACTGGTGGGATGGGAGAGGCACTGGTGTGAACTGGGACCAGCTGCAGCCCTCCCACTTGTCCTCTTAAACATACCTGAGTGGCTGAAAACCCCACCAAATACCCAATCTGCTCGTTTTCACAGAATCCCAGAACGGTTTGGGTGGGAAGGGACCTTAAAGCTCATCCAGTGCCACCCCCTGGCACGGTCAGGGCCACCTTCCACTGTCCCAGGGTGCTCAGAGCTCCATCCAGCCTGTTCTCGAGCACTTCTGGGGATGGGGCGTTTTGCAGACTCATTCCTGAGATGCCATGTAACAACAAACCAACTTGCAGTGCTGCTCAGGCTGTGTTTTTGCTGCAGAAATCATCAGAAATGGTTAATCTCAGTGGTTCTATCTCCCTCCAGTCCCCAGCTGTCAGCGCTGTCACAAACCTGTCACAATATTTAACCAGGCTTTGCACGACTAAGTACAGACCGTGCTTGGAGCCTGTCACACACCAAATCCACTCACTGGGGGTCCATTATCTTGGACATTCTGTCAGAGGGGATAATGCACAACTTCTGCTCCAGGGGGAATGGATCAACTTTGATGGAATGCTGCAACTGTTGGCATGATTTTACTTGTGCTCCCATTTCCTCTTGCTGGGCTGTGTCCTTTGGGTTGCCAAGGTGTCCTCCCACACCTGTGTGCTGCCTTACTGGCATTGAAATTCCCTCTGATGTACTCACAGAACTGTTTTGTGCTGTGTTGGAACTGCATCCTTTAAACTGTTGATGTCTTGTTTTTTGATCTGTCTCCTAATCCCTGCTTTTCAGCCCTTTTGATGTGCTCCAGGCTCCTGGGTTTGAGGGAACTGGATAACAATTACTGTAGCTTTGTACCTCTGCACAGGAACAGAGTGAGGCACAAGATCTGTGTCACAGGGACACATTTCCTTCTCAACGTGCAGAACTTGTATTTTTGTACAAATTTCATTGATGAATAATAAAAGGAGGTTTTTTTGTGTGTTTCTCACCTATGAACAACTTTTGCACAAAACTGGAAGAGTTGTGAAGAAAAGGAAATTTCTGTTTTGCTGATGGCTGGATTAATATCCATAGTAGGAACAATATTCAAGAGTCTCTGATTGCTATCAAAATATTCTCTATGATGGGTGTACTTACGTATTCTCTCAGTCCTTTTAATTTTCTTTAAGCAGGAAAGTTAAGAAACCTTTTCCTTAGAGTCCACTGGCTCTTTTATGATCCGTTTCTAAGAACAATATTTATAAAATAGCAATAAAATATTCACATATCCTAACAACTGGCTTTTTTAAGTAAATACAGAAACAACTGTTTTCCTTTCAAAATACCATCTATTCCTTGTGTAATGGAATGAAGAGGAGGGTAAATGGAACTTCAGAGCATGGAACATAAAAATCCCTGATGTGTAATGCAAATTAAAGGGTGTTTGGATTTGTTTTGTTTTGTTTTATTTCTTTTTAAGCCAAATTCTTCATTTGGAATTGAATTACATAATGTATTTTTAGGACCTGTTTTTGCTGCAGTGTTGCCTAACAGACTGCATATTTGATGGTAGAAAAACCTCATTCTTGTATACCGTAGTCAGTGGAATTTTACAGGAATATCTCAACAGCATCTCTGATAATTTCTGGCCATATTCAAGATACATCATGTTCCATTTACCACAACTCTTAGTTCCTTTCCCCTCTGTATCACCACGTCATGGAAATTATATTTTGGTGTTTTATTCAGTGCAATTATTTCTGGTGCTAGAATTCATAATATCCTACAAATGAAACAAATGGAAATTGTGACGAGGATTTACTTAATAGGATAAAATTAATCCAGAGTAATTGATTTGTGACCTGATCTTTCGAAGTGTAGACTAAATGTCCTTAGTGCCCTCCTGGTCCCCTCACGACTTCTAATAAGCTACCAGTGCTTAGGGTACAGTAGATTCTAACTCATTAATTAGGCAAGCATTCAGCAGGCATTCTCATGTTCCTGATGCTCTCTTTGCAGTGCCTGAAATTCAGGCACCAAATTTTGGAGATGAGATTCACAGCAGTGCCTTGGGCAGAGATGGTCCCTGTGCAATAAATGAGGGCTCCTGACAGAAACCTGGGGAGTGAGCAGGTTGCTAATGCTGCTTTGTGGTAGAGCACTGCAAAGCTACAGAAGGTTGTTCTTTTATTAAAGTTTTGTTGTCTTATTTATTACCACAATCGTAGTTCAAAAATCTCAATTTCAGTCTGTCTATTTCAACGTGCTGTTGATGTGATTGTTTTGGACAAGCTGAGTGTCTTTCTGCAGCAGCTTTCCCACTTGTGGTTCATGTCAAGGGCTTCTGCTCTTTCCTTTTCTCTTGCCCCAATTCTCCTAAACCACGCTCTTAGAATATTTGTTCTAAGATTAGTGATGTCTGTTAATGAAGCCTATTTACCTAGAGTTTAATGTGTGGTGTCGATCTCGGGAAGTACGTATTTTATACTGGAAATGAAAGAATACATTATTGGGATGCCCTGAAGAGCTTTAGCCAGCTCATCCCTGAGCATCCAGTGCCCCTCTCTGTGTCCCTGGACAAGTGTCACTGTTCTGTAGTTCAGGAAAAAACCCCGAAACAATTCAGGGTGTCACTCTGAAGTATCGAGGTTTGTCCTGAGGTGGGGGCTTACCTTTGCTGTCAGTGGGCTGTGCCCCTCTAAAAACTGGCTCCTGCCCCAGTGTTGGCACTTTGGCCAAAGCCATTCTTTGGTTGCTGAGTCCCCCCAGGGGCGGCTCTGTGTGTCCTGCATTTCCTCCTCCTTCAGCTTCCCTTCCTGTGGACACACACAGCACTCTGGTTAATGAGTTCAGCCCTCGTGTGTTCTCTGCCACGATCAAACAGGCTTAAGAGCAAGATTGGAGGGTCTAAGAGATTGAGGGTAAAAAAAGGATAATGCAGAGATTAACATCCTTTTATTCCTTACTCCTGTCTGCCTGCCTTGATTGTTAGGCTTGGATGTGTTTGCAGGGACAACGTTGTGCTTCCCTCACTCTACAAGTTGTCTTGTTTGGGGGCTTTTGTGGTTTTTTTTAATTCATGTTGGCTCTTCTGATCTTGACTCAGTTTTCAAGACAGCTCATATGGCAGAAATCAAACCTTGATGGTTCTGGCCTTACTTAGATATTGGAAATAGTTACAAAAATTTCTACTTCCAGGTGTGTTACAAGGTAGTAATGAAGACTGGAGTGAAAATATGTTAGAAGTTTAATTTTCACAACTTCATTGCACAGTCATTAATGAAGAATCTTTACTTTTTAAATAGAAAACTGCTTATTGTAGGAAAAAAGTGTAAAACGGCAACTCCCATTCTCTTTGGCGAAGGCAAGGAGTTAAAAATTGCTATTTTTCAGATATATGCAAGCATTTGATTTAGAATCTATGTCATGTTTCAAGCATGTGCAGGTTTTTTTATTATAATAACCTATTAATAACAACATCCTTATTAAAGTGATCACTGTTGGTCACCACTTACCTGTAAACACCTTCTCCGATTTTGGTTGTTTTCTTACAGCATCTGAGTTTTGCCTGTTCTTTAATGTCCCGTTGTAATTCTTGAACATAATTCACAGGCTTTTTCTGCCTGCCTGCTCACACGTCTTTATTTTTGCTGTCTCCTGAGAGAATGGTTAATAACAGTCCTTGCAACTCCAGTATCTTGGTTCTGTTTTGTGGGGACACCTGGAAATAACATTACCATTGCTCTGGTGCCAAATTAGGTACTTCGATGAATAAGCAAGGTGTTATGCAGTATAAATTGTAATAATACCCACAATATCACAGGTCAAAAATGTGGATATTTGAGCTTAACGTGGGACACTTTAAACCTAGGCAGTGAATAATTACTCTGTGCCCAGTGTGGTGAGCAGCCCCAGGGCGTGGAGCTCTGGACAGGGTGACACAGGTGGGCAGTGCCCTCTCTGCCTGGGAAGAGTGGCAGGTTCTGAACCCATCCCTGGAGGTTTGGTGAGCATTGCAGGAGCTGGCAGGGTGCTCAGAGCAGCACAGCATCCCGCCCTTCCCACAGAAGGGCTTTCCCAAATCCCTGCTTTGGCCCTGCCAAGGCTCCGTGAGCGAGGTTTGCTCCCCACTTGTGTAGTGGTACCTTACCTTGGGAAGGGAGAGGGCTAAGGAACTGTCTCAGGTGCCTCCCTGGAAACCTGGGAAGTAGATTGCTCTGTTTTCCAGGGAATTGTGTCCCGTGGTGCTGCCCAGCCTGTGTCACAGTGGTGCAAGCCGGATGTTGTCCAAGGCCTGTAGCTTCTCCCTTGTGCCAGCCAGCCATGCACCCTGGCAGCTGTGCACTATTAATTCATACAGTAAAACTCCTTTCCTCTCAAGCTGACCTCATCCTTCCTTGCAAATACACGTTCCCAGGCTGTGGGATAGCCAGCTGAGTCCTTAATCCATAACCTGATACAATGCATACCTTCCTTCGAACTGCGAACTTGGAGAACAAGCTGGTGTATTTGCATTTCATGGGCCTGTTAGAAGAGGCAGCCCAAACTGGAGAATGTGTTTCTCTGTAGCATTCTGGGGTTTAGTTTGTCTTTTTTAATACTGGTTGTAATTTAAGGGTAGACTAGGTCATGTTTGTGACCAAAAAAAAAAGCTTTTCCTCTTAAGCTATTGTTTACACATAGTTTTATTTGAAAACATCTGGGTCGAGCATGAGTGAATGCAAACTAACTGATGCAAGCCAGCATAGCTGAGCTGCTACACAAATACCATTTCTTAGATACAGAGTAATTTTCAGTTCAGATAGGGTTGCAGTCTAACAAAAAAACAGATAATCTATTCCTGTGTTGTTTAGCACCACAGGGTTTCTAGATGATACAATAAAAAATATTCATAAATCACACACAATACCTTCCACCACAGCTCCCAGCCCTCATTACACAGCAGGTTTCTGAATGCTGAAATGTGAAGTTAGAACAAAAGTATTTCCCAGTCAGTGCTGGACTCGATGGCTGTGAGGCTGGATCAGCATTTCTGGCTCCTGCCTCATGGCAGCTGCGGTCACATCTTGCCTGCTTCCAAAACATTTGGGAAACATCTTGCTTTGTTTTCTCCTTCAGCTTAATTCCACTCAGTCCTCCCTCTGAGAAGCTTAGATTTTGGTCACAGATGTAGGAAACAGTTTTCCTTTACTCCACTTCTGTTACAAGTGGAGAACAACAGGAGTATGTGCCTAACTGAACATTGATGACCAAACTTTCAGGAAAGTGCTGCCATTTCTCTCTTCACATGGTGAACATTTGGGCTCTTGTGTCCCTGCCCCGTTCCAGGCTGCACTGTGGGGATGTTGTGGTTAATCTTACACTGCCGTCTGGCTTTGCCCCTGCCCAGCTCACTCAAGCAGCTCTGGATGCTGCCTGCTCAAGGGAACAGGGACCAGCTGCTCTGTTCCCTGCTCTGTTCCCTACTCTGGCAGCGTGGTGGCAGCACCAATCCAGAGGGAACGCTGCTTTTTTCTGTGTCACTGCCCATGTCCAGAGCACGTCGAGAGTCAATCCATCACCTCTGGAAAGGCACACGGTCTGTAATCTCAATATATTGCCTTGCACTTCCCAGGCTCTGCCCCATGCCCTCCTCCTGGGTGTTGGCAGAGATCCTCATGGCTTCAAGTGTGGCTCAGGGGACACATTTATTGCCCTCTTCCTTCTTATTGCTCTGAATTCATTCACCTGACTTCGTGTGCCCTGCTCCAGCCCTGGAGTGCCCCAGGCCGGGCTGGATGGGGCTTGGAGCACTCTGGGATAGTGGAAGGTGTCCCTGCCCACGGCAGGGGGTGGAATGGGGTGACCTCCAAGGTCCCATCCACCCCAAACCAGGCTGTGATTCTGTGAATACGGGGACAATGATTTTTAAAATGAAGTGGTTAAACTTAAATTTCAGTTAAATCGAATTTGGGGGTTGGATAATCAGGAGTACATGAATAAAAATTCCAAATGCTGTTTTTCCCCACTTGTTTTACCTCAGAAACAGGACATATAAAAGAACCTGGGAAACATCAATAAAATAAATGAGTTGGTAGGAAAGTTAAACAGTGACTGCCTTTTATGATTTCTTTCAAAACAGCTATTATTTTAAGGAGACAACATTTGTTCAACCTTCATCTCCAGTGAAAGTAAAAACACTGTAAGACCAGACTGAATATGGGAACAGCTATATTTAAATAAACAGTTGGTGTGTCTCCAAAACAGAAACTACTTGAACAGAACAAGCACAAGCCACAAGTTAAAGCGGCCTAGTGAGGGAATGGTTTAGAATTGCTTCACTGACAGCATTTTGGGGCTTGGCTCCACCTCTCCCCATCGCTCACCAGGCGAGATCTCCCTGTTGTTTTGACCTTTAGGCCTTTCCCTGCTTAGCAAGTCCTGCCTTAGGGCGCTTGGAGTGTGTTCGGTGCAGACAGACACTGCAAGGGACTGGCCCCTCTTTCCTGCTGTCAGCACCTGCTTTTACAGTGCACAGGGAAATTCTTTTCTCCCTCTTACTCCAGATCTTTAGGGAATGGTACTTCCCTGCTGGCTGACATTCTGGAGTCTGTCATAGCAGATGTCTGCGATCCGGTCTGCCTTTGGTCCAACTCTTCACAGCTTTTGAGAGATTCCTCTGTAAAAGTGCAGTTAAAAATCTGCATGCAGTTGCTGCATGAGACTGTAAAGCCAGTGCCAGCACAGTAAAGGAGTGGAGTCACTGAGGTGATCCCTGTTCCAAAATAGAATGGCAGATGGTTTTCCAGCCTAGACCCACCTAAGATGGATGATGACTGTGGCAAACACTGCTGGCCCTCCAGGATGGACAGGACTTGTGGGGTTTGACCCTTAGGACCCCTGGAAAGCAGCCTGGGCTAAAGCCCTTGGTCACTGAAAGTATTGTGAGTTTGGATAAAACAGGTTCCTGATTTCCTCCCTGCCCTAAAATTCATTAATTGTTTGTGTTTTTCCCCTGGACTTTGCTAAGTAATGGCTCAGAGTGCCTTGGGAGACACAGTCCGTTGCCCTGGAGTTGTTTTGTGATGTTTTCACCTTCGTGGGGTATTTTTACAGGAGGCTGAGCAGTCTGTCGAGTTTGAAGAGACTGACAGGGATGCAACTGGAGTATAAAAACAGCTTTATCCAATTACCGAAGCTGCTGCTCGGTTGCCTGAGTGCCACCTGGAGCCAAGGCCTCCCTGGGCCTTGGATAAAGCGCGGCTGTGCCATTCCCCGGATTCGCCTGCCCTCTGCTGCCCTCCCGGGCAACTTCAGCACTCAGAGCTCCAACTGCAGCTGCTTTATTCTGCATTTCAGGGACTTGCACAGCATGCACAAATACAAATGTAGAGAGCTATGGAAATTAGAACATACCTTGACACAGCGTTGTTACTGGAGCTACGGCTTTCACCCCTAGAGTGCTAAAACTTCCACAGTGGCAGCTGCTTGACAGCTACAGAAATGGCACAGCTGCAGTGACTGATCTTCATTAGGCCTTTGATTACATCACAGAACTTAAACATGTGCTCCAGGGTGTTGCTGCTTGCTGTGCCACTGGTTTGTGTCCTGCTTTATTTCAGGAAGGCTTTTCCCTGATTGATTCCCACAAGTGGCTGAAGATAGTGAGGAGAGCGGAGTGCCTGCTGCTCCGGGCACAGGCCAAGGTGAGCTGAGCTGCTTGGAGCATTCCTAATATGTAACACAAATATGGAGATGACCTCTTAATTTTGGCTAAATTTAACCATTTAGTTGTAAATTATTTATGTAAATTGGATTTTTTTTTTTTTTTTTTACTCTAGATGTAAAACAAGAATGGATTGAATAATGCTGATATCTTTTGTAACTGCTGATACTGAGTTCTCAGACTGCTCTCTGAGATTAGCTGCTAGAACAGCCAGACTGGTTTTATTTCACAACCTCTATGCCATGGCTAACAATTAAAAAGATGAAGCAAATCTCTTCCAAGCTACCTCTGAGTCAGAGTGCACTTCAGCAAACAAACTCTCTAACCAAGCAATTATTGAGCCATTTTGTGGCTCCTGGCACAGCAGCAGCAGGCTAAGGTTAAGGTATTCGGTGCTCAAGGAAGCAACATGGACATGGGTTGCCGGTCTCCCACTCAGCTCTCCTGATGAAAAGTGGTTGGTTTGCCTTTAAATAATCAAACAGCACATTCTTGTTGCCAGTTTATATAAAAATCTCAGGTATTTTGTTCTTAGATGAACTCTGATACTCTGTAAGTGCCTTAGTGTTTTAAATTCATGAGTTATGCCTGAAACCAAAACACCTCTGCACTCTGCTTTCTATCAGCTTGTTAGAAAACCTGGAAAACCTGAAGAGAGCTGGGGCAGGAATTAGTTCTGATGAACCAGCAGGTTATTCCCAGTTACCAGAGCCAG
Source organism: Corvus hawaiiensis (assembly GCF_020740725.1). Taxonomy (NCBI): domain Eukaryota; kingdom Metazoa; phylum Chordata; class Aves; order Passeriformes; family Corvidae; genus Corvus; species Corvus hawaiiensis. Next base: position 20,719,759 of record NC_063225.1, on the reverse strand, counting down.
CCCCCAGTGCAGCATTAAGGGATTCTGCTGCTCCTCACCAGCCAGACAAAACCAACCTCCCGCTCACTGCGAGGCTCGAGCAAAGCTCTGAGGGGCAGTTCAGGAAAGGAGGAATATTAACAGAGTCGGAAATGAATATGGTGCATCTCAATGTTTACTTACTGTAAACTCACACAGCTTCAGCTGGATTTAGTGGCACTGCGGTGCTTCTACCACACAGTTGCTCTGCTTTATGTCCCAACAGTGGCTGTAGCTTCTGTGCTCATCTTCATGATCAATTTCTGCTTTATCTTGGACTTGTTTTTTGGAAGTCATTAATACTGCATTTACAGTGGAGCTTACTCATCACTTCAAACATGCCTTCAGTAGGGCACTGTGGACTCTTAGCCAGCAGAATGAGTTTCAAAACTACGAACAGGAGCAAGGGGAATGTTTTTAATATTTTTGCAGTAAATCATTCCCCTTCATACTGTTCTCCTTGAGCTCAGCATGGAAGAGGTGTAAATTTAATGATTCTGTGACCTCAGGGTTCTTTAATAGTTCGGGTGTGACTGCCCAGTCCTCAGTTTATGCTACAAACCTTGACATGTCACAGCTCTCTTTCCACAGAGGAACAATGTTTAATTTTCGAAGTCCACTGTTGTTTATAAATGGCAAACTAAAGTATTTAACAGTCCTTGTGAGAAGCCTGAGGGAGTCCAAACAGCTCAGCCTCAAAATTCATTTGGGGATCTAAGCAAGCAACTGCTCTTTGAAAGTGTCCTAAAGAAACTCCACCTAAGTTCCCTTTCTGTCACTGAAATCAGAACTCACCTATCTGGCATCCCACAGCTCAGTGCCCGGGTCTGTGAGGCTGCCCCAGTTCCTTAATTAATGAGGGTAAATCCAACTGGGCAATTGAGTGCTACACTCCACATTAGTTTGACATTTTTCCCTTTAAAAGGCACTGAGACAAGTTTTTGTGCTTACCCTGCCCTAAAAATCTTTTTATGTGATTCAAACATCTTCAAGCAGCAGGCATGTAAACACAGGGGCTGTCAGGAAGAGCTGGCTCATTTCTGAGACAGGAGCTGTAAGGTGAGAGGTGTCCTCGCGCTCGCGTTCCAGCAGCGTGAAATTATAAATGGGCACTGAGAATGGGTTTGACATTGGAACCTCAGCAAGACCTAAATAAGCCAGGCTGGGCCAAGGAGAAGTTGCTAGTTTCCTAGTACTTTTAAGTGTTTTAAATTTGAAATTTCAAGATCAAACAGAAAGTCCCATTAATTCACTCTCTAAACGCTGAATATGCACCCGCCTTACGTCAGCTCAAGGTGCTCAGGCCAAGCTTATCAGACACCGCAGACTCTCCCATCCCCATTTCAGGGCAGTTTGCTGAAACTGGGGCACTTACTAAAAACATCTATTATGGTACAGCCCAAAAACCTACTCTGGGGGGTCAGAGCTATCTGGGTTTTTTAAATGATTTTTAGTACTATTTCACTCTTTAAAGTAATGCATTTGAATTTCCTGCACTCCTAATCAGTGTGTTGGTTTCTGTTCAAATGGAATGTGTTGGTTTAGCTACACACAGGCAGACCAGGTGGGCTTGAGTTTGATGCATCAGGAGCACGACTCCTAACTGGAACGTGTCCTTCCCTGAACTTCTAGTTTGGCTCCAGAGTTAACTTCTGCTTACTGTAGTGTCATTTTTTGTCACAAGTAACTGTGCAGAGCTGGCACACCCTTACAGGATACTACCTGCAGCAACAATAAAACTTCATTTTCCTGCCACATGTGGAAACTGAGTCCTGGCAAGGCTTGTCCACTTGGCTAAACCTTGAATTAGTGACAGGTGGCCCCGCATCACTTACCCTTTCCTTGCATATTTTTATCTGATTTTCAAATTGGCAGTCACAATCTTGTGGTTAAGCTGCTGGGAAAAATGAAAATACAGTAGGGAAAACTTGTTTCCTTGTTTTTAAATTGGTGCAGTGATCCAAGAATCTAATCTACTGCCTTCTTCCCAACTTCAACAAATAGGGATTTAATTAAATCGGAGTCGTTTGAGGGGATTCTGAGTTAATTGATTTCCCTGTGCTTCTGAGCAGAACGAGTGCCGCATGTTCCGTGTGCAGTTCGGGGGGAGCTCCAGGGAGGAGATGCAGGAGCACTGCTGCAGCTGTGTCCAGAAACTCAGCGAGTACGTCCTGGTGCAAGGGGCTGAGGACCAGAGCCAGCAGCTGTGCCACGGCCTCAGCCAGGACACCCAGGGCATGGACACTGAGCACGCAGTAAGTGACTGACCACACACACCCAGCACCAGTCAGCTCTGACTGGCAGAGCTGGACGGGCCAAGTTTCTCACAGCTGTGAGACTGCATGAAACAGGAGTTGGGAAATGAGTTATACAGGGTAAAAACCGATCAGAGCCACAAAGTAACCCGGGATCCTGGCTCCCTTCTGTGTTTACCTGCTCCTGGTTTGCAGTGCTAGTAACTGCTACAACTGCCTCTTTACAGTTTGAGCCTAACCTGGCACATCTAAAAGCAATCTCAGGAGGAACAGAATGCTTCCCCTCTCCAGGATAAACTCCTGAGGTAACTGGAAAAGGCAAAGGCAGACAGCGTTTTCCAGGGTGATTATTCCTAAATCTCTGCTCTCCTGGCTGTTTAGATCCATGGGAAGGAAGCAGTGTGTTCCTGTGAGCACCCATACACAGCATCCTTTGAAGTTACTCCTAAGAAATAGTTTATAACTGCAGTTTAGCCGTGAACTAACGGGCCTGTAGCTAAACTGTCATGTCTTTCCTTTTTGAAGACTGGAGCAGATGTGCATGCAGGTTCCATAAAAAGATGCCTTTTTACTGCAGAAGGTAGCTGAGCACATTCCCTTCCCGTCAGCGCTAAAAATGGAACTGCTTCCCTCCCTGCACATACCCACACTCTGCTTGGTAACAAGCCCTTATTTGCATTTGGTATTTTCTAGCCAGATGAGCCTCTCCTAGATTCCTGCACAAGCCTTGGAGAAAGAAGATCTGTAGCACAGCTAGCACAGGTAAAAAATAAACATGTCCTGTTTAGATCCCGTAACTGAGTCTGAGAACGAGCCATCTCAGATTCCATAAGCATCTGGGAAATGCCTTCCCTGAACATCAGGATGCCATCACCCACGCCAGCAAAACACTGGATCTGTGTAATGGTCCGGAGCCAGGGAATAGGCAGCAAAACAAGGTGTTAGGTGGTGTAATCACCCCATTTGAACAGGAACAAATGACACACCGAGAGCAAAGAAATAGCCAGAGGCAACATCCAAGTGAATGGCTCTGGCCCTGGTTTGATTCTCCAGAAAGGACCTGTGCAGTTCAGAGCTGAACCCTGAAAATATCAATCAGGGAACCAAAGAGTATCTCACCTGTCCCTGCCCTCTGGCAGTTTGAAGCCATTCCCCCTTGTCCTGTCCCTCCATCCCTTGTCCCCAGTCCCTCCCCAGCTCTCTGGGAGCCCCTTTAGGCCCTGCAAGGGGCTCTGGTGTTTCCCTGGACCCTTCTCAGCCCTGACCCACAGCAGAGGATCCCCATATTCCATGGACAGCTTCACTGAGCAGTTCTGGGTAAATACCTGAAGTCAGCTGTTGCTCATTTGCTGGGAATTTGGGCCGGTGCAGCAGCAGATGAGCAGAAAATTCTGCTCTTTTCTGGTTTTGTGCTTTCTGTCTTTCTCACCCTTCTTTCACAGTCACTGGCTGAGCACAGAATCCCAAACTGGTTTGGATTGGAAGGGACCTTAAAGGTCACCTCATTCCGACCCCAGTGCCACGATGCCCAGAGTTCTCCCACCACCATGGGAAAAAGCTGGGAGAGGGAGTTAAACGGGAATGAAAAGGATGTTTTAACATAAAAGCCCCATCCTTTACTTCTAAGAGACATTTGGCTAAACAAAAAGCTTGGAAGTGCACACTTGGTTATCCCTACAAAATCCATGTGGCAGTATGTACACCTTATCAAGAGTGTACACTGATTACAGAACGCCTACCCACCAGGAAGCCACGGTACGCAGGAAATTGGCATTTCCAGGGTAAATTCCCAGCTGAAATAATGTCAGGGGAATGTGACACTGTGTAAAAGCTACACTGCAGTCAGATCTGGGCATCAGAGAAAAGCTCGCGTACAGAAAGCACAGCTGACCACTGGCCTTCTCCAAGAGCATCAAAGGCAGGCAGCTCCATGTTTCTCCAGCACCAAGGAGAGCTGGGGCATGGCTGTGGTGTTGTGGCCGAGGTCAGGCCACCTTCCTTCCCAACCCTCCATTCGCAGCTGGTGCTGCGGCAGCAGCCGGAGCTGCCCCCGGCACTGCAGCACCCGGCGTGGAGCGCCCGGGAGCTGGGGCCCTTCATCCGCCTCTGCCTCATGGACCAGCACTTCCCAGCCTTCGTGGAGGACGTGGAGAAGGAGCTGCTCAAACTCGCCGAAGAATGAGGCACGCTCAGTGCTCCTTGACACAGCTCTGGTGATTAAAGGTTGGAAATCAAGGCCTACAGCGGTTTTTGTCAGTGTTTTATTTTTAAAAACAGGTGAATCCACTTTTTATACATCATTGCACTTCAACAAATACACAGAACACGAGTTCATGCAGCTACAGTTACGCACATCATGAGAACCCTGGTAGGTCTATTTCTACAATCTTTAAATCATGAGAAATTACAGTGTCAAACTAAAGAGGAATAACTAGTTGCATAGAATATCACCATGCTGTAACACTTCATCATTTAAACAAAAAAAAAAAAAAGAAAATTATAAAAGTTTGCCTGAATTGAATGTACAAGAATAAGTCGAACACATCAGTGCAAAAGGATTTGAGAATTTACATGAGTTAACAAAAAAAAAAAAAAAAAATCACTTAAAAAGCAATCATATATATATATTTATAAACTGAAGGTTTGTTTTTGTTTCCAACTGCATCCCACCACCACCAGCAGCCCCTGGCACCACCCAGCCCTGACGCCCGACAGGACACCCCGCGCTCCGTGGTTAAAGCCCTTAAGGAAATGTCAATGTCCCTGCTGCGAGCGCCGGCCCGGCATCGCTCCCTCCTTCCAGCCATACAGTAAGGAATGAATATCAGCAGCTTCGAAATGAACCACAACGACTTCTGGTTTCCCCTCCCCCAAATATAAATATATACTGTATATATCTTTAAGTTTTGCTGTACTTTACAAAAGAAGTCTCACTAGATGGCAGCGGTGCGGTTTGAGCGGTGCCGAATTTAACAGCTACAGGAAGTAAAAAACAGCGCATGCGTGAACCCGCCTGGCTACTGCTCGTGTAAAGAGAGGAAAGGAGAAAAAAAAAGCAACATTCACAGCACATCAAGCCCAAAAGAGTTTACACCTTCTACACGGAAGCATTATTAAAATTCATCTGGCTAGGTCATCCTTGCAGGAGAGGCTAAATAAGGCATGCGTTAGACAGTCATATTGTTGCTCACTTGGAAAGGAAAGAAAAAAAAGAAATCAGACAGAACTGGAGTTCTAGAACCAAGAGTTCCAACCCTTAAATTTAGCAGGTCATATTGCCATCAGTCTCTCAGAAACTTAAAGCTCTAAAAAAGAAACGAGAAAGAGGTGCTAGTCAATGGTGAACAGCGCGAGCCGCCGCAGCCTGCAATCCCCACGGCTCCCGACAGCCCCAGCTCCACCTTTTACAGAGAATCAGGAGGGCTCAGCAGCTTTGTCTAGTTTTTAGCAAGCAGGTCCTTAAACCACCCGCCTGTTCGAGGCAATCAATGCTTTGGTCCCCCCCAGAAGGCCGGCGCGGCCTCGGCGCAGCGGCAATGTTTGAATCCAGGGAACGCGTTTGCTGCCGCGCCCCCAGCGCTCCGGGCAGGAGGGCTGGGCCTGCCCGCTCCCGGCCCGGCGCAGGCAATACTTACATGATGAGCATTTTTAATTTGTGTTTCTCTGGCGTAAGTTTTTGTCTTTGTGATTGTTTGTAGAATTGGTTTTCCTGCAGAAAGGGACACGAGAGAGAAGTGCACTGAAAATCAAGCCCCAGGTACGGGAAAAATGGACGTTATTTGTACTTGGTTAAACAGCATTGCATGCTCCCTCCCTTTAACTGGCTGAAGACAACACCATTTTAGACTTTGTATTTTAGCACAGTATTTGTTTTCTAGCAGGATGTTGCTTTTCTTGCCTCCAGTGCTATACGAAACACACCAGAGGGTCCAACACCATCTGTAATGTCACATGCAATATCAATCCTATGATTTCTCACCTCCCACAACCCCCCAGATTAACCCAAACAGTACTTTTTTCCTTAAAACACACTTACATTGGCCCAGCTGGTTCATCATCTGCAGCAAGCGTCCCGATGCACCGAGGGAGAGACAAGGGAAGGAAAGAAAAAGAGAGTCAGTGTTTGCAGGGGGCCGCAGTGCGAGCAGCAAACTCATCTATCTACAGCATCAAAGGCCATTCCAGTCGGGAGTGCAAGGATCATGGAGTTACTGCTCTGGATTCGGGTTTAATGGCAGGTATGTTGCTTCAATGGGTTTAGTTAACACTTGGAATGCTGGTCATGAAGGACTGCAACTGTAGCGGACAGATTGGTGCAACATGGTCAAGACTCATCTTGTCCCCAAGTTCCAGTGGTTCAATCTCATAAAAAATAGATGAGGAGACAAACCAACGGTTCAGTTGTAAAATCCTGCTGGATGTTTGCTTGCATTGACTTTTTTTTAATATGTATTGTAATTTTTAAGCCATTTTTCCACTGCTGATGGGTAACTCCTGGGATACACCCCAGAGGGTACATACCCCACACTCATCTTCCCCCACGGACGACACAACCTCTGCATTCCCCATTTTTCTCAAGGTTTAATTAGAAGGGACCATGTTAGGAGGAGGCTGAAGGGGAACACTCGATTCCAGCCCCAACCATGGTCCTTGGGCAGCGGCATCCGATGTCACCAGGAGGAGTCAGGGTGCTGGGACACCTCCAGACACAGTTCAGCTGCAGAGGCCTGACAGCACTGTCCTGCCCGTGGCCCTGGGCAGAACTCATTTAAGAACTGGGGGGAGCAAATCTGCCAATGAGGAATGTTTCATATTAACTCTCTCATGACCAATTGGACTTTTTTTGGAATTCTCAAACACTGTGTTTTCTCCCATGCTGCAGTACAGAAGACAGAAATGCATTTACACAACAGTACAAGAATCAATCCAGGAACCTAATGCTCCCACAGATGGATTTTGAGGGGACCAATTCAAGCCCTGCTGGTTTGGGCACTTGACAGTTGCCGTTCCCACCTCGTGCCGGAGGGGTTTTTCAGGGAAGTCTTTGAGAAACTCTCAGCAGGATTCCACAAGGGTGCTTAGTGCACATGAAGCAGTTATGGAAATTACAGTCTTACAGTGTAGGCATCCGCATGAGCACACGCCAGGAGTAATGTCAGGGAGAGGGGACATTACTCCACCTGGGCCTTCGAGGCAACGGAGAGGCAAAGCCACCGCTAGCACAGACAGTGACCGGAACAAAAAATACTTCAAAAATAAAGAACTAACCACAAACCAAGAGCTTTACAGCCAAAATAACAGACTAGCGACACACCGGTGTCCACAGAATTCCAGTACCAGCAACAGTAACTATCGGACACGGTACAGAGAACTGGGACTAGGAAGGACAGCCAGACATCAATGTGCTGTTGTATATACAGTGAGATATACAGAGACACATCAGGTACTCAAACACAAAGCACAGCAGAGGAATCTACAGCTTCCTTCCACAAACATCTTTGGGAATCAAGGATCCGAGAGCAGCCGAGCTCCGCGCTCCGGGCGGGACGAGCCTGTGAGGGACAGCAAGCCCTGGCCCCCCAACACCAGCGCTGCCTCTGAGACCCAGCTCGGCTCCAACAAGCACCATCGACAGCTTTGGGAGTTTGTTTGGCTGGACTTCAGCAATATTGAACTGCACCGTGGACACTCACTACAAAATAACCATTTTCCCTTCTCTGCTCAAAGATTTAAATGCCCATTTCAGATCAGCAGGTTTGTGTTTTCCAAAAAAAAAAAAAAAAAAAAAGCAGCTTCACATTTAGAACGGCTGCCATCGGTGATTCCTCACAAAGATCCCACAAAAAAGCCTACTGGAATACTTTAACTAGATGGTGGATCCCCACCACTCCTCCCTGTCCCACCTCTAACCTAAAACAGATAAAAAGACCGAGGGAAATTCCCAGCCAGCCGTTAAGTGCTGGAAAAGCATCCCCAGTACAGTACAGACACAGACCGAACCCTCAGCGAAACCAGGGGCAACAGAACAACAGAAAAACCAGTACAAAATCAGACTAAAGAAAAGGTTCAAAACAGCAAACTGAAATCCAAATTAGTTGTGAACGTGAATGAGGAAGTTTTCAAGAGTGTTAACGTTATGACTTGTGCGTTGTATAGACTGAAGCGGAGGTTAAACAAACTCCAAAGCATGCAGAGCTCTCACTTACCACCATTTTTTAAGGGTATGATGCAATTGAAGGGGGGAAAAAAAAAAAGAAGTCATAGTAACCGACAAGATCAATATAACCCAAAGTTTTATGCCACAGCCCTGCTCTGGAACAGTCAGTACCACTACGGCACAGGAAGGTCCTCCCAGCGCTCCCCACACGCTGCCGGGAGCGGCCACTGACCACACCGAGCCCCTCCTCCTGCAGGGTCTCCGCTGGGACTGGGCATCTGCAGGCTCCAAAACCCCCCTGGTCACAGAACACAGGAATAACCCCCACAGCCAAGCCTTTCCTGCGGGGATGGAATGACCTGCTCCACGGGGTCCCAAAAGCACACATTTCTGAACCAAAGGGGGAGAAGTGCTGCTTGTCTTTAACACATGTAATCAATCCCTGCAGGCAAAAATATCTGGGAATTAAAATTGGAAGATGATGACAACTAGATCTCCCTTAGCTCCTCCACTTGTATGGGAATGTGTTTTGTGCCCCCCCCCCCCCACTTTCAGCCTTAATTTACAAGGCATTTTAGATGTCACTCAGTTTCTTTCACCGCCTTTGGAAAGCTACAGGGTTTATTTTTAATATCAAATTAATCCTGGGAAGCATCTTGTGACTGGTGGAAGTTAAAAATGAAACACTAGCGGGTTCTTCCAGCACTAAGATTCCAATTTTTGCTTCTGAAGGGATTCTACATCTTGGCTCATGCTTTAAAACCTGCAAAGAATCGGTCCCAGACTGGTTTGGGTTCGAAGGGACCTTAAAGCCCATCCAGTGCCACCCCTGCCATGGGCAGGGACACCTCCCACTGTCCCAGGGTGCTCCAAGCCCCATCCAGCCTGGCCTGGGGCAGCTCAAATGCTCTGAAGGAGCAGCCAGAGCCTGTGGCAGCTCGGGGTCCTGTGTCATGATCCATTCCCACTGGGAACAGCTGGTGGCTATGGCCTCACTATGTACCTGCCTTACAATCTGCTCACCCTGATGAATTCAAAGTGTGGGAGAGAAAGATGTGCATAAAAGGGAAAAAAACCCCCACCAAGATCACTTGTTACAAAAGGCAAACGGTTGCAGTTAAAACAGTTTGTTTCTTTCAATTACTTACAGTAATAGCAGGAACAGGGAAAGTCAAGAAAAAAGCAAAAGAGGGTTAGAAAGAATGTGGGGATTTGGATGGAGCTTCTGCAGAGCCAGGAGAAGAAACACATTTAAGGGAAGTCTTTGGATTAGGCTGAGGAATGAGAGGGGAAGAATGAAAAGCGACACGTTATAACCCAGTCACCTCACGGCTTCGGACTCGAGATCGTCACTATGGATGCACAAGTAAAAACCGCTCCCAGTCCTACAGGGAATGGAGCCAAGGGGTTTTTACTTTCTACTTACCCCAGAAAACACCCTTTACACCAGGGGCTGTGCTGATTTCAGACTCTCTGATCCAACAACAGCAGAAACCCCACTCCCTTTAGGAACCTGTGCTACGCTACACTCAGGTGGTGCTGGCTGATCACTCCGTTGATGGAAACCAAGCAGCTCGAGCTCTACCACAGAGGAACAAAGCCATTCCCTTCTCTCCTTGTCCAGGGGAGCACCCCGGCATTCCCTGCTGGACCCGCCCCCCGCCGGGCATGCAGCCACGTGCCAGGGCATGCCACGCTCATGCAGCTCTCGTCCCCAAAGCCACGGAAGCTGCACGTGGCCAGCCCCCTCTGGATCTGCCAGCCCCTGGCCACTCCCTGGGAACGGGAGGCAAGCTGGATGCTGCCTTACCAGGCGTAAAGCAAGTCAGAACTCACATTCTGAAGGGATGCAGGAATTCCAGCGCCATCTGCCCTCCCTTCCTCCTTCCAGCATGGGATTTGGATGTGCTGGGAGAACCCCTCATCCACAGGCACCGCAGCAAACCCTGTGCCAGGCACCCCCCGATGCCACTGTTTTGGTGGAAACAGGGATTTCACAGGTGCAACGTTCCTGTTCCTGCTCTCCAGCAGCAGGGAAAAGAATTAACTCCCAAATCAGAGTTCTGAGAAGGAGGAAACATCAGCGAAGGAGCTCCTGAGCAGCCCTGGCCCGAGGCACACCAAGCAGCTCACTGGACACACAAAGCGAGGTCCATGCACAACCCAGCCCTGCAGTCAGGAAATGCCAAAGTTAAAGGAGTGTCCCTGCTCTTCCAGCATGGGCAGTGCTTCCAACAGAGGGAACAGCTTCACACTGGGAAGTGTTTTGGAGCACAGAACTGCTCCAAGTGTACCCAGGAGTCCATCACCCTCCCCAGCCTCCCAGGGATGGAGCCATGAGCACGCTGAGCCAGGGCGTTTGAAGCCTGCAGAACATGGAGATTGGAGGGAAAGGGAATTCGTTCAATTGTTTCTTTGGGCTGGCCAGGCAGAGTTCCCGGGAAAAAAATCCCAGACACCTGAGCATCCTCTCACCCAGAGAATGTTTCTGTCCCACCAGCTGCATCCCCCAGGACTAACTGGGCACTTGAGCTCAGCACCAGACTGGTCTCACCCCAGGGGCTGACCCAGCACACCTCAAACACTGACATTTGTGTAGGTTCACCTGAGCCAGCCCTCAAGTACCACCTGAGCACAGCACAAGGTGAGAGCTCTGTGTGGGCACCTGCAGCTCCCAGCAGGACCCCAAACCAGCAGCTCATCCTGCACTGCCCCAGTCGGGAGCCAAGGCGTGCTTGGGCAGCTCATTAACAGCTCCTCCTGCTCCAAAAGCCTTTGATTTTCCTGAGCACAGGAAGTGGCCACGTTTGCAGTTATCCGTGCGCTCCTCTCAGCAGGCCAGACGTTGGCCAGGACATCAGAGGATTCCTGAGGGAGGGTGGCAGACACCCTGAGGTGGATGTGTGGCACCCTGAGGTGCTGCAGAGGGGGGACACCACACGTCCAACACCTATAGCCCAACCCTCGGGACTGGGATCTTTACAGGGATCTGCAGCCAGCGCCATCCCGCAGCAGGAGGGCGTGCCAAGCCAAAGGGTAACGATCCCTGGGCACACATCCACAGGGGCCATCCATCCTCAAACCTTCCACTGCGGGACCTGGGCTGCCACACATCACAGAAACCTGGGCACTCAGGAAGGGCATTCCAGAGTTACTCCGCCCTGCGAGGATGGGCTGATGGTGGGGATGATGAAGCAATCTCAGTGTCTAAATGTGGAGAGGTCCAAAGAGAACATTCCCATCCCAGGAGGAAGGGCAGGAACAGCTCAGCGGTTGCTGTAGCACCATCTCATGTGGAGCTCTGCCATGAGCACGATCCCTAGAGCTGAGCACGTCCCACCGACACCAGGATTGGAAAAGCCAGCGGAGAGATCCCGGCTGGTGCCAGATGCTGTGGATAACGAGTGCTGTGGTGTTTGGCCTCAGCCTGCCGGCTCAGCCACAGCTCCCTGATGTTCCTGCCCCGCTCACTGCGGCAGCGGAGGCGGAGGTGTGATTTTGGAAGCAGGGAGCTGCAATTCCAAACGCTGAGCACGCCACTACATTCCGGCATTAACTTTGGCATTTCGTAACCATGTCTTGAAAATAATAAAATTCAGGATAACCCCAGTCAAACGTCCACACGTGGGAATCAGCAGGCTCCTGGTGATTTCTCACGTGTGCATTTGCAAGGGCCCAGCTCCCGGGGTGTTCCCCACCACGGATGACAGCACGGAAAGCTTCGATTCCAGTACGGAAAATGCACAACTATCCAAGGAATGTGGGACCCAAGGCGGCGTGATGCCGATTGCGTCCGTCAGCCAGGCAAACCTCATCCACAGGTACGGACTGTCATACTCAGCATGGATTCTTCCTCCAGGAAAGAAGACAGGGAGAACGTCTGACCCCCACGGAGGTGCGTCGTGTCACTCTCCAAGGCTCTGCCCTCAGAACAGCAGCCCCAGCGAGCACTGAGTAACCTCAGCTCCTTGGCTCATCATCCTGGACAGCTCCGGGGGGGATGATGAGCCTGGATCCCTCGGGTACCTGAGGAGCGGCCAGACCAGCCAGGAAAACTCCTGCCTTGGAAAGAGGCAGTGAACTCTTCACCTCCAATGTGAGCTCCCCTGCACCACCACAGGGGCTGTGCTGCGAGCTGGTCACGCCAAAGCCAATTCCTGCTGGATTCAGTCCGTTTGGGGCTGCTTGCAGGGAATATTTGGGTATCAAATTACCAGGACCTTGTTCTGGTCCTCGTGCAACTTCACGCAATGAAAATTCTGAACGCAGGGAACTGCAATCACTGACATGGAGGTGGGTATGTGCAAGAGAACATGGAAATTGGCTGTTCCGAGTTTTCCGGGCTGGTGGAGGTCCCTGAGGCCACGCTGAGGGCAGGACAAGCCCCAGAGCCACTGGAAGCTGTTAGTGATGCACAGAACATGCACTACGGTGCAACTGGGGGGCTACACCCCAAGAACAGTCCCACACATGCTCTGTAAGCAGTTAGTAAGTGCTACTCAAGGCTTACAACCAAAGCTGGTTTCCTCTAGGGATGCACTACGTCAGCCAGTTCTGATCCAAGCCTCCCCTTCTCCCATTATTCCATTTCTTGTGTGTTCCATGAGCTCCTCTCCTCACTCTGGATCCTGTGTGAGGCCCGGTGAAGGTGGCTGTGCCCAGCCCACACACACATCACTGTTTCACACCTCTGTTTCCATCCCCTGCAGCCCCACAGCCACACGCAGCTGCCCTGGCAACAGCTCCCACTGGGAAAGGCCTGGCCAGCCCGGGAGGGCACTGAGGGTCACTCCAGCACGCTGCCCTCCACCTGCTCCATGCCTGCATCCATCGTGTTCCTACAGCACCATGACATTCCTGCTGCTTCTCCCAAGGAGTCCTTGCAGAGGTTTTCTCGCTACACACTGGAGTAAGCTGCTAGCAGCACATTAAAGGCTGTTTCTCAGCGTGGATCTTGCAAATACTCAGCCTCACGCTGCCCCTTTCCCCAGCTGTGCACAGGGGAAGGTGTGCAGGAGAAGCTCACAGATTAAAGTTACTACTATTTGTATGTACCAAACACAGATTAACTAATTATTGCTACCATCAAACCTGATAATAAGCCCTATTTTTATAAAACCTAATCAGTGGCTACAATTAGATACAGTTTCAGAGCATTCCTTAACTACAGATTCAGCTACACAGCAGATAAGAGCCCTCCCCCCGTCTCTGAACCCTGAACACATTTGAGTTTTGCAGCACCTTTGCAGCCCCAACCCCTTGAAGTGCAACGATTCCTTAGTTTGAGTGTCATGTTCCTCACAGCCCCTGCCCAGTGTCCAACCCCAAGGCCACGGGGAGGAGCGAATGCCACCACGGGGGGAGGGTGCTGCCAGCTCTGCCCCTGTGCTGCCCTGCGCTCCTCAGGGCAGCACTCCTCAGGAAAGAGACGGGAGCACTCCATCCCTCGTGCAAGAAAGCTTGAAAGGTATCCATAACCCCTCCCACCCCACGGTCTGAGCCCCCCTGAAATCCAGCGCTGCGCCTTGGACCCTCTGCGCTTAATGTCCGGAGAGGGAGGAGAGGAGGAAGGCAGGAGCGTGGAGCGGGACAGAGCGGGCTGCTGGTCCTTCCTCGCTCCTCCAGCAGGGCGCTTCCCGTTGCGGGCCGAGCTCCGTCACAGGCGGCGCTGGGCGCACTTACCGTCGGGAACTTCGTCCGGCCGCTTCCGCTTCTCGTAGATGACGATGATGACCACCAGGATCACGATCTCTACCAGGATGCCCAGGAAGGGCCACAGCGGGGCCAGGTGGCTGCGCACGCGCAGGATGGTGGTGACCGACACGGAGCCCACCTGGTTGGTGGCGTTGCACTGGTACTCGCCGGGGTCCTCGTTGATCTGCAGGTTTGTGATGCTCAGCTCGGTGTAGTTCTCTTTGTTGGAAATGAAGAACCTGCCCGAGGAGTTGTTGATGTCCTGGCAAAGGGACAGGGGTGGGAAACGGCAACAGCTTTAAGTTCTGGGGCCTTTGTGTCACGGGAACTGCAAGGGATTTGCAGGAGGAGCCCAGGCCTGGTGTTTGGCTCTCCAAACACCACCAGAACACCCCGAAGGGAACCCTGCGCTCAGCGGGGCCCGATCGCTGCCAGCATTCAGCCACTCCTGCAGCACCACCCCTTAGGAAGCTCACACTCAGCACGGAACACTCATCCCACCCTGTTCTTTGTTTAACATCTTGGCTCCATCCATCCAATTCTGCAGCTGGGCTGGAGGGGTTAGAAATTCCCAGCTCCTCCCTGCTGTTCCCAGTGCTGGTCACATTTTCATGCTCACTCCATCACTGGCTGCATGGAACAAACAGATCACCCAAGCACTCATAGGGATCACTGCCACCTCCTCATAGTGAGTCTTGTCAGCTCAAGCAGTAAAACCTGAAGGAATTTATAACCCAGTGTGGTTTCCAATCATATTTCATAGCTCAGATCTTGCAGTTTGTAGCAGAATTCAGAAAATGGCTTTCAGGGCAAGTTCTTAACTTTGCCCAGCAATGCAGTGAGTAATTTTTTTCACACACCAATAATAAAAATATCGACGTAACACTCATCCATCCTCAGTGCTGCCAAAAAATATCCACCTTCACTCACACGCTGGAGGGACTGCACGTTGAGAAGTTACAGAGCACCTTCAACAGCCCATCCCTAACCCCAAGGTGCTGCTTTCCTCCCTCTCCTGGGGGGTCTGGGCAGGTAGAGACATCCTGAGCCCCCTTCCTTACCTCAAACACCCCATTGACCTTCTTGCGCCAGACCCACTCGGGGTGGGGGAAGCCCACGGACTTGCAGTACATCAGGGCCTCCTGGCCCTCGTTTTTGTTCTCACTCCTCTTGTGCCCGGTGATGTCAGGAGTGGCTGCGAGACAACAGAGCAGCTGCTAAGTGCAAACAGGCTTCTTTCACTCATCGGGACACAAAAGCTCTGCAGCTCCCCGGAGCTGGCCTTTCCCACACCGAGGGGAAGTTACAGAAGGAGAACTGTGCTTGGGTGTGTCCCTCAGAGCTGCCCCAAACCCTGTGCTCCTGTGTCTGTGTGTCTGTCTGTGTCCCTCAGAGCTGCCCCAAACCCTGTGCTCCTGTGTCTGTGTGTCTGTCTGTGTCCCTCAGAGCTGCCCCAAACCCTGTGCTCCTGTGTCTGTGTGTCTGTCTGTGTCCCTCAGAGCTGCCCCAAACCCTGTGCTCCTGTGTCTGTGTGTCTGTCTGTGTCCCTCAGAGCTGCCCCAAACCCTGTGCTCCTGTGTCTGTGTGTCTGTCTGTGTCCCTCAGAGCTGCCCCAAACCCTGTGCTCCTGTGTCTGTCTGTCTGTGTCCCTCAGCACAGCCCCAAACCCTGTGCTCCTGTGTCTGTGTGTCTGTCTGTGTCCCTCAGCACAGCCCCAAACCCCGTGCTCCTGTGTCTGTGTGTCTGTCTGTGTCCCTCAGCACAGCCCCAAACCCTGTGCTCCTGTGTCTGTGTGTCTGTCTGTGTCCCTCAGCACAGCCCCAAACCCCGTGCCCCTGTGTCTGTGTGTCTGTCTGTGTCCCTCAGCACAGCCCCAAACCCCGTGCCCCTGTGTCTGTGTGTCTGTCTGTGTCCCTCAGAGCTGCCCCAAACCCTGTGCTCCTGTGTCTGTGTGTCTGTCTGTGTCCCTCAGAGCTGCCCCAAACCCTGTGCTCCTGTGTCTGTGTGTCTGTCTGTGTCCCTCAGCACAGCCCCAAACCCCGTGCCCCTGTGTCTGTGTGTCTGTCTGTGTCCCTCAGCACAGCCCCAAACCCTGTGCTCCTGTGTCTGTGTGTCTGTCTGTGTCCCTCAGCACAGCCCCAAACCCTGTGCTCCTGTGTCTGTGTGTCTGTCTGTGTCCCTCAGAGCTGCCCCAAACCCTGTGCTCCTGTGTCTGTGTGTCTGTCTGTGTCCCTCAGCACAGCCCCAAACCCTGTGCTCCTGTGTCTGTGTGTCTGTCTGTGTCCCTCAGCACAGCCCCAAACCCTGTGCTCCTGTGTCTGTGTGTCTGTCTGTGTCCCTCAGAGCTGCCCCAAACCCTGTGCTCCTGTGTCTGTGTGTCTGTCTGTGTCCCTCAGAGCTGCCCCAAACCCTGTGCTCCTGTGTCTGTGTGTCTGTCTGTGTCCCTCAGCACAGCCCCAAACCCCGTGCCCCTGTGTCTGTGTGTCTGTGTCCCTCAGCACAGCCCCAAACCCTGTGCTCCTGTGTCTGTGTGTCTGTCTGTGTCCCTCAGCACAGCCCCAAACCCTGTGCTCCTGTGTCTGTGTGTCTGTGTCCCTCAGCACAGCCCCAAACCCTGTGCTCCTGTGTCTGTGTGTCTGTCTGTGTCCCTCAGCACAGCCCCAAACCCCGTGCCCCTGTGTCTGTGTGTCTGTCTGTGTCCCTCAGCACAGCCCCAAACCCCGTGCCCCTGTGTCTGTGTGTCTGTCTGTGTCCCTCAGCACAGCCCCAAACCCCGTGCCCGTGTCTGTGTGTCTGTCTGTGTCCCTCAGAGCTGCCCCAAACCCTGTGCTCCTGTGTCTGTGTGTCTGTCTGTGTCCCTCAGCACAGCCCCAAACCCTGTGCTCCTGTGTCTGTGTGTCTGTGTCCCTCAGCACAGCCCCAAACCCTGTGCTCCTGTGTCTGTGTGTCTGTCTGTGTCCCTCAGCACAGCCCCAAACCCCATGCCCCTGTGTCTGTGTGTCTGTCTGTGTCCCTCAGCACAGCCCCAAACCCCGTGCTCCTGTGTCTGTGTGTCTGTCTGTGTCCCTCAGAGCTGCCCCAAACCCTGTGCTCCTGTGTCTGTGTGTCTGTCTGTGTCCCTCAGAGCTGCCCCAAACCCTGTGCTCCTGTGTCTGTGTGTCTGTCTGTGTCCCTCAGCACAGCCCCAAACCCTGTGCTCCTGTGTCTGTGTGTCTGTCTGTGTCCCTCAGCACAGCCCCAAACCCTGTGCTCCTGTGTCTGTGTGTCTGTCTGTGTCCCTCAGCACAGCCCCAAACCCTGTGCTCCTGTGTCTGTGTGTCTGTGTCCCTCAGCACAGCCCCAAACCCCGTGCTCCTGTGTCTGTGTGTCTGTGTCCCTCAGCACAGCCCCAAACCCTGTGCTCCTGTGTCTGTGTGTCTGTCTGTGTCCCTCAGAGCTGCCCCAAACCCTGTGCTCCTGTGTCTGTGTGTCTGTGTCCCTCAGCACAGCCCCAAACCCTGTGCTCCTGTGTCTGTGTGTCTGTCTGTGTCCCTCAGCACAGCCCCAAACCCTGTGCTCCTGTGTCTGTGTGTCTGTGTCCCTCAGAGCTGCCCCAAACCCTGTGCTCCTGTGTCTGTGTGTCTGTCTGTGTCCCTCAGCACAGCCCCAAACCCCGTGCCCCTGTGTCTGTGTGTCTGTCTGTGTCCCTCAGCACAGCCCCAAACCCTGTGCTCCTGTGTCTGTGTGTCTGTGTCCCTCAGCACAGCCCCAAACCCTGTGCTCCTGTGTCTGTGTGTCTGTCTGTGTCCCTCAGAGCTGCCCCAAACCCTGTGCTCCTGTGTCTGTGTGTCTGTCTGTGTCCCTCAGAGCTGCCCCAAACCCTGTGCTCCTGTGTCTGTGTGTCTGTCTGTGTCCCTCAGCACAGCCCCAAACCCTGTGCTCCTGTGTCTGTGTGTCTGTCTGTGTCCCTCAGCACAGCCCCAAACCCCGTGCTCCTGTGTCTGTGTGTCTGTCTGTGTCCCTCAGAGCTGCCCCAAACCCTGTGCTCCTGTGTCTGTGTGTCTGTCTGTGTCCCTCAGAGCTGCCCCAAACCCTGTGCTCCTGTGTCTGTGTGTCTGTCTGTGTCCCTCAGCACAGCCCCAAACCCTGTGCTCCTGTGTCTGTGTGTCTGTCTGTGTCCCTCAGAGCTGCCCCAAACCCTGTGCCCCTGTGTCTGTGTGTCTGTCTGTGTCCCTCAGCACAGCCCCAAACCCTGTGCTCCTGTGTCTGTGTGTCTGTCTGTGTCCCTCAGAGCTGCCCCAAACCCTGTGCCCCTGTGTCTGTGTGTCTGTCTGTGTCCCTCAGCACAGCCCCAAACCCTGTGCCCCTGTGTCTGTGTGTCTGTCTGTGTCCCTCAGAGCTGCCCCAAACCCCGTGCCCCTGTGTCTGTGTGTCTGTCTGTGTCCCTCAGAGCTGCACCAAACCCTGTGCTCCTGTGTCTGTGTGTCTGTCTGTGTCCCTCAGCACAGCCCCAAACCCTGTGCTCCTGTGTCTGTGTGTCTGTCTGTGTCCCTCAGCACAGCCCCAAACCCTGTGCTCCTGTGTCTGTGTATCTGTCTGTGTCCCTCAGAGCTGCCCCAAACCCTGTGCTCCTGTGTCTGTGTGTCTGTCTGTGTCCCTCAGCACAGCCCCAAACCCTGTGCCCCTGTGTCTGTGTGTCTGTCTGTGTCCCTCAGAGCTGCCCCAAACCCTGTGCTCCTGTGTCTGTGTGTCTGTCTGTGTCCCTCAGCACAGCCCCAAACCCTGTGCTCCTGTGTCTGTGTATCTGTCTGTGTCCCTCAGAGCTGCCCCAAACCCTGTGCTCCTGTGTCTGTGTGTCTGTCTGTGTCCCTCAGCACAGCCCCAAACCCTGTGCTCCTGTGTCTGTGTGTCTGTCTGTGTCCCTCAGCACAGCCCCAAACCCTGTGCTCCTGTGTCTGTGTGTCTGTCTGTGTCCCTCAGCACAGCCCCAAACCCTGTGCTCCTGTGTCTGTGTGTCTGTCTGTGTCCCTCAGAGCTGCCCCAAACCCTGTGCTCCTGTGTCTGTGTGTCTGTGTCCCTCAGCACAGCCCCAAACCCTGTGCCCCTGTGTCTGTGTGTCTGTCTGTGTCCCTCAGCACAGCCCCAAACCCCGTGCCCCTGTGTCTGTGTGTTGTGTGTGTCTGTCTGTGTGTCCCTCGGAGCTGCCCTAAACCCTCCCCGAGCTCAGGCTGGCTCAGGGCAGTGCCTGGGCTCACCCCTGGCCCAGCAGATGGCCCTGGCTGCCGGGCCCACCTTTAAAGCTCCAGCTCCTAATTACGGCACACGTGGCTCGCTGTGTGATGGCAGCTCTGAGCTGTTAATCCATCAAAGGCCAGCCCGGCTGCTCCAGGAAACTGGAATTTCCTGCAGAAGACTCCCCTGCACCACCAGCAAATTCCCTGCACGCAGATACAGAGAGCGAGCGATTCCAGCTGTAAGCCGAGATAATGAAAGGAATTTCACAGCTCTGCTCAAAGGGAACAAAACCTCTCCTGCCACCAGCCAGCAGCTGAGCCTGCTCTTCCCAAAATCACAGCACAAATCTTCGGGAAAATCCTTGGCAAGCTGAAGTGCTTCACACTGTCCTATTTCAAAGGGCTTTTACTGCAGGAAGCATCCCGTGCCTCAGATTCTCTCTGGACAGTAACAACATTACCAAAATGAGCTTCTGAGCCGCAGAAAATCCACGGCTCTGGCTCCTGCTGGAAAGGCACACCAGGACAGGCCCAAGTGCCCATGGAAATTCCAACAGCATTCCCAGCACAGCCCTGGGCTTTGCAGGAGTCCTGACTAAAGGATGCAGCTCAGCCAGATCCAACTCATGAATTACAAGATGCTGCCAACCATAACCGTGACAGGTAAGAACAGGCCGAGAACAAACCCAGGGGTTTCTGTAAGAAAACTGACACCCAAAATGCATCCTTCCACATCAGACACAAAAATACTCTAAAACCTGAACTGAATGAAGGCACCAGGTCCTAGCAATCCCCCGGTCTCGTACAAAAAGGAGCTGCCAGGAGCTGAAGGAAGCTGGGAAGAACATTCCCCACCCACCAGGAGTGGGTGATCCTGCACTCCCAGTGCCTGCACTGGAGCAAGGGGAGATTTTGGGCTGCAGGTCTTCAAGCAGGAAATAAATCAGCTCTGGGGCTGGGTGTGCTCTGCTGCTCCAGGATCCCATGTCCTTCCAACCCCTGTCCCCTGCTCAGAGAGGAAAGTGACGTTTATTCCAAAGAGCGATGGCTCAAGAGGGGGATTTTGTCTCGGGACCTACTGGAAGGTGCCACCACTTCCCCGCTGGGCTTGGCATGTTCTTAAAGCAGGAGCTGGTGAGCCCAGAGCTTCCTGTGGTGGCTTTTGCTTCCTGGAGGACGCCAAGGAGGGATCTCCTCCAGCCTACGGACACGAGAGCCCAGCGGTGACAGGGAAACAATCCCAGCCCTGGCGCTGCTGGAATGCCAGAGGGGACTGCGAACTGGGAATATCCCCCATGAGGAGAAGCAGCACTGGGATTCAGCCACGGGCTGGGTTCCAGGGCCTGAGCCGAGCCTGGAAACAGGGACAGCACTCCCAGCTGGCCCAGTTTGTGCCAGGCTGCTGGCAGGGCAGGGAAAGGGAAGGGAAGAGGGAACACGTTCTGGGACACCTCCACTCCCACCCCAGGGCGAGGCAGAGCTCTCCTGCGGGCAGGACGCCGTGACATTGCTGGAAGGAGAGGCCAGATCCCAGGGGCGATCCCAGATCCCAGGCTGATCCCAGCACAGCAGCAGTGCCCCGAATACCTCTGCTCCCCCCGGGCTCTGCTGGGACAGGGCTATTCCTGGAGCCCCCGGGGAGCTCTGTGCAGTACTGGTGTTCCAGGGCAGTGCTGCCCACCCAGACACCAATCCCGCATTTTCTCTCCAAACTACTGGGAAACCACGTCCTGCTGTCCCCAAATCCCTGCAGTCCCGGCTCTAGGGGCTTTTGCCCCGGAAGCTTTTCAAGCCAGGATTGTTCCCTGTGCTCCAGTGACAGCCAAAGCCCGGGGTGAGGCAGGTTTTGTTGGGAAGGGTTTGGATTTCAGCTCGCAGGCAGCAGAAGCCCCTCTCTGCTCAGCCCTGCTGCATCGCTGGCACCAGCAGAACGCCCCTGGCAAAGGGAGGCCTGAACTCCTGCACGTGGAACAGGAAAAATCCTCCAGCGGGCTGGACACAGCTCACAAAGAGCAAAAGGAGGCAGGGCTAATTTAAATTAACTGCTACTAAACAAAATGCAGAATAAATAGACGTTCAGGCATGCCTGACATGAGAAGAATGCTAAGAAACAGCATTTTGATAGCTTTAAACCAAATCACAGGAGAAAGCGGGTTTGGGGCAGGGTGACCACAGGGCTCCCAGTGCTCCCAGTTCCCAGCAGCAGCTTTCTGAGTGGTTTGGGGTTTACACAGCCACGAAAAGAGGGTTTTTTCCCTTATTAAGGGGCACTCAGTGTCATTTCCTCATACACAGGAGGCCTTCAGCCCTTCTAAGCTCTTTACTGTCACTACTGAAAAGCAGAGGTGAATTTAAATGTGTAACACCTCCAAACCATGGCCTGGTTACGTTCCACTTTCCCATTAAGAGACAAAATCAAAGCAAGGGCAGAAGCACCTAAAAATATTCCTGCACTGAAAACTGGGATGTCTTAGGGGTGACCTGAACAGGGGCTCTGGAAGGTTTCTTTTTCTGGCTGTGATTCCAGTCCCTGTCTCCCTCTGGAGCCTGAAGACACCGAAGGCATCGGGAGAATGGAGAATAGGAGAGGATTTTCTTGGATCACTCCAAGATGCAGCTGGGCTCAAAGAGTGTCCAATTTAATTCATTTCTGGTAGGGAGGAGTGAGGCTGCAGCAGAGGTTTCTTGAGACAGCCAGGAGTGAAGGAGCAGGCTCTTCCCCAGGAATCACTGGGGAGGATGGAACAGGAATGTGCAGAGGGAGCTGCAAGAATCCCTTGATGAGGCAAGGGCAGAAAGGCCTCCCAAGAAGGGGAATTCAGAAGGTCTTTCCAGCACCTGTTTCCTCTCCCCTTCTCCCAAGATTCCGGTCAGAGCAGGAGCTCTGCAGAGTTCTCCAGGCTGCATTTTGTCCTTTGTGCTTCCTTTCATCCTCAGGCCTCCAGAGCTCCCAACACCAGCACTGCAGGGATTCCCCCAGGTGGAAATGCAGCAATCAAAACTCCCCTTCGGGGGGGAGGAGGGGGCACCCTGGCCAGGCCTGGCAGTTCCAGCCCCTCTACTCCCACCAGAATCACCCCCTGGACACCCCAGCCTGCTCCAGCGCCAAGGAAAAGGGGGCGCAAGATCCCTGCTCCAGGGCACAGCTTCCCTAAATCCCGTGTTTGCTCACTGGTTTGCAGCTCCGAGGTGCCCTCACACAGCACCCCCAGAGCTCGGAGCCTGAGCAGGAGCAGAGCCCCCCCAGATGCTCCAGCAGCAGCAGCGGGGTGAGGGAAGCCAGCCTCGGCATTCCCAGGAAAGGCACCAACACTGCCTGCCACTCCCAGCTGCTGGTACATCACTGCCCTGTGGGGTTTTTTGTCCATTTTTGACAATCCCAGGGTGGTTTGGGTGAAGGGACCTTAAAGCCCACCCAATGCCACCCCTGCCACGTGCAGGGACACTCAGGGGCAGAGAGGTGGCCCTGCATGCCCCGGGCTGCCTCTGCCACGGGCTCCAGGGAAGCTGTTCACGAGCTGTCAGAAAATCCCTATTTTTGGAGCACGAGCACTCTGGGATTCAGCACCCTCCTCTCCCCGTGCATCAGCAGTGAGAGCTGCACCGTAATTACAAGCAGCAATTAAATCTGTGTGTAATTGCCTGAGCACCAGCACGGCCCATGCAGGTCAGCATTCAATTACAGATCTGCACGGGCAGCCCAACAGGGCCACTGTCCCTCCCAGCTGCCCCCAGCGCAGCCCCGGCTCCTCAGCCCCAGCTTCTCAGGAAAGCATCTGAGGAGTATTTAGGTGTAAATTCCCCGTGGGAAGGGAGTAGGATCGGCCCTTACTGCGCTGCCATCACAAGCACTGGCTTCTCTTCCCCCCCCCAGTGAACTGCCACCTCCCTGCCAAGCTCTCCTGGTGGCCCTGGCTGGCAGAGCAGCAGCCCAGCCCCGAGGCAAACACTCCCAAAGGGCCCTGCAGAGACGATCAGAGCTGGCAGACACCTTGCTCCAGTGCCAGAGTTACATTTCCGCTCTCTAGGAGCGGTTTGTCACCTAAAGCAGCCCAGAGGAGGCAGCGAGAACTTAACGTTCCCATTAGGATAACACGAGGAGATTTAGCAATTACAGCAAAAGAGCGGAATGCAAGAAAAAATCCCCAAGAAAAGGAAAAGAAGGAAAACTAAACCCCCCCACCTGTGTGCCCTGAACACCCAGCCAAGCTCCTCAGAGGCACAGGGTGTTGGAATTCCATTTCCCACGGGCTGATGGATTCTCCCACCTGGATCCCAGGGCCAGACCAGGCACCACGAATCCCCGGAGCCAGCCCTGCCCGCAGCCCCGCGCTCCCATCGCGGGCACCAGCACCGCTCTGTGTTCACCTGCAGCAACACCTGGGGCAAACCCTGCCCGTTCTGGAGCTTTCATCCCGAATTTCAGGCTCCCGAAGATGCCAGGAGGTGCCCGACCCACAGAGGTGTTCTGGTGTCCACAAATGCCGTGCCTGTGCTCCCACCTCTGTGAGGCCTTTCCCTGAAAGCGTGCGAGGCTTTCCCTTGGAATCGGAGTTATTATATCCCATAATTAATTATTATTTATAGTTCTTAACCCGGGCCTGGCTCTGTATGATGAGGAGGCCTTTCCCCTTCTGTGGGGCCACCAGGGAGCTGCTGGAGGCAGGGGATGGCATTTCCAGGAACGGGGGAGGGACGATCCCGACTGCAGCCGTACCTCTCACTTCGATGGTGGCGTTGGCGACGGGAGAGCTGGAGAACACGAACACACACAGGTACTCCCCCGACTCCTCTGCTCGGGCCTTCGGGATCCTGCAGCAGGACAGACACAGCAGAGCTGCCTCACACCCCACTCTCGCCCTGTGGCCTCAATTAACACCCGGTAATTGCACCGTGTAACCGGGCGGGCCCACCTCCCCCCAGCACACACCGAGCAACACTTCCCTCCCCCAAAAGGCTCCCTGGCGTCCTTTTTTATTCATTCTTTTTAATCAAGCAAACGGCCCCTGCAGCTGAACACCAGCCCTGCAATAAAAGCAGTTAATCACACACAGAAACTGCTCGGACACACGGAAAGAGCCCGAGTGCTGACAGCACTGACTCACCGCAGCCCCGAGTTACAAAGCTAATGAATTTCAGACAAGCGGCTTTCCAAGGGCATCACAGCTCAAGAGCCACACTTTGACCACTGCAGGCAATGCTCAGAAGTGAGGAAAGGAAGGCCAAGATGGAATTGTTTGATGCTCCCCAGGCTGCCGTGCCCAGCGGTGGCACGGGGCTCCGGTTACCATCAATCATTCAGGAGCTGCAAACCGACACAGCTCAAGGTCTTCCAGCCAGGCAGCAGCTCCCTCCAGCCAGGAGCAGCCGCCCCGAGGCTGGTGAGGATCAGGAGACATTCATCCCATTGCCTGTGCTGGAAGAGGCAGCATTTTTAAGGGAAGCAGTTTAACCTCTAAATTCTGGAACTTTGTGGATGATAAAAGTACCCAACTCTGAAGTCCAAGCACCAAAAACATCTCACAGCCAAACAAAGTCACTGAAAAAACAGGAACCTGGGGCTTGGAGGCAAATAAATAGAATACAAAGGAGAAGCCAATATAAAATACCAACAAATGGGGGAGGTAAATAGCCTCTGTTAACCACAGCTATGGGATGCTGCTTGCCTGGGTCCTCACCGAGAAAACCTGGAATTCTGGATTTAAACTGTACCCAAAGCACAGCTAAGGACCAGATCCAATGCAAAACCAAACGCCAGGGAGAGCAGCCTAGGAGCGCTCAGGAAGTCAGGATCCACTCTGCAAATGGAAATCTGGGATTCCTCCAGCTGTCCCTGGATTGACTGCTGGCAGCTCCCACAGTGCCCCCATTCCCTGGGACAAGGGGACTGTCCTGGTCTCCCACTTCACTCCTTCCTCCTGCAGCAGTTGAAGCTAAAGCCAAGCCTAAACCTTCCTTTACAGAGGAATTTGGAAGGAAAACCCCAGGCTGGTTTGGAAGAGGTGCCAGAGGAGTCAGCAAGCCTTCCCAGGTGGTCATGGAGTGGCACTTGCACTAAGCCTGACCACCACTCCCATCCCGTTAATTGCTCGTTAAGGAAGAGGAGCCCCTAAAGCTCAGGCCCAGTGCTGGACACGGCACTGAGGAAGGGACAGGAGGTAATCAGGGAAGGGACTGAGGCTCATTCTTTCATTGTGAAATTAAACAGGTAATTCAGAGCGAGCTAAAGGGGAAAACAAAAGGACAAACTCGGACAAATCTTTATCAGAACCAAACCCAACTTCCACAATGCTGGGGATGAGAGGCTGCTTTGCTAAGGCCACGAAAACCTGGGACATTCCCTAATCCTGCGTCAGTGAATTAGGGGGGAAAGGGCCACCCTAGAGACAGAAAATAGCTGGGACCAAGTTGCCAGCAGGGGTTAAAATGTCCCTGAAGTGCTCTTCAGCTTAAGGTGGAACTGGAAGCTGGATTTGCTGTCCACCAAGGGGAAAAAATGGATGGAAAGAAAAAACAGGGCAAGGAAACCACAGAGGGAACAGACTCCGAGGGAGCTTCACGTGATCCCACCAACCCCAGCCAAGGCCTGGGATCATCCCCCAGCAACACCTCAGGGAACACATCCTCCCTGTCCCCAGGGCAGGCCTGACCCAGCCCATTCCTGTTCCAGCCCCGATGCATCCATCCTGAAGGAGAGCCGGCCAGGATCCAACCCACACATTCCCGGAGAAGCAAACCACGCTGTGTGTGCCTTACCCACACCCCATGGGAAGCCCGGAGCAGAGCTCTGGAGCTCAGCCTGCAAAGCTCGGGATTCATGGAGTGTCAGCCACAGATCCCAACACACCCGAGCCACCCCGCCCGCCCTGGCCGTGGGAACCCCGTGTCTGTTCCCCCTGTGCCCCGCATGGTGCCAGGCACTCACTCACTTGTACTCGGTGGTGTTGGAGGGTTTCCTGGTGCCAGGGATCTCCTCGCCGTTCTTCACCCAGTAGCTGGCGGCCAGGGGGCTGGGGCTGCTGGTGAGGTTGCACTGCAGCGTGACAGCCACGCCGGCCACGTGCAGCACCACGTCCTCGCTGGCGTTGATCCGCGGCTCTGCAACACAGGAGCGCCCATAGCAGCCGGCCCCGGGCACAGCGGCCGCTACTCTACGGTGGCACGGGGAGCGGGAGGGAGGGCACTACACGGGGAAGGGCACGGCACCGCGGCGGGTGGGACACAGCCACAAAGCACAACCAACCACACAGCTCAGCACTGCCCGCGGCAACGCGCGGGGCCGCCGCTCCCGGCTGCAAACGGAGAATTGGTTAATGGTTTACTGGAGGGCTCCCAGCACCACGGATGTCCAGGTGACACCAGCAGCTCCTGGCACCACTTTGCGTCCGCCACAGCGAAGTCCTGGGGCTCTGAAAGTCCTGTGTGGGAGACCTCAGTTACTCCTCCAGAAGCTTCTGGCTGGCTGGCACTTCATTCTTCGCCTTGAGGTTGCAAACAAACCCATTTTTATACAAGCAGCCCTCAAATATAGGCTCCTCAGTGACACTCTGGATGTGCCCCCTGCCCAAAGGCTGATGTGTGCTGAAGTGCACCCAGGAGATCCCAAAGGGGAACAGCAGCGCGGGGAAGGCAGGAGCTGCGGGAGGACGGGCGAGGGCAGTGCCCAGAGCCTGCCAGTGCAATGGAAGGACCCGCAGCAGGGCACAGGCAGAGCTGCAGCTGCTTCGTTTCCGAAGGAGCCTCGAGCACAAACACAAAGAACAAAACAGCCTCGGTGCTGTATGAGCAGAGCCCGGGAGCTCTGCCCTTCGCTGCCTGCTTCGGGGCCCTTCCAGTGCACAGCTTCGCCTGGCAGCACCGAGTTCACCCTGGAATGGCTGCGGGCACTGGGCTGCTGGAATGGCTGCGGGCACTGTGCTGCTGGAATGGCTGCAGGCACTGGGCTGCTGGAATGGCTGCGGGCACTGGGCTGCTGGAATCACTGCGGGCACTGTGCTGCTGGAATGGCTGCGGGCACTGGGCTGCTGGAATCACTGCGGGCACTGGGCTGCTGGAATGGCTGTGGGCACTGGCTGCTGGAATCACTGCGGGCACTGGGCTGCTGGAATCACTGCGGGCACTGTGCTGCTGGAATCACTGCGGGCACTGGCTGCTGGAATGGCTGCGGGCACTGGCTGCTGGAATGGCTGCGGGCACTGGGCTGCTGGAATCGCTGCGGGCACTGGCTGCTGGAATGGCTGTGGGCACTGGGCTGCTGGAATGGCTGCGGGCACTGGGCTGCTGGAATCACTGCGGGCACTGTGCTGCTGGAATGGCTGCGGGCACTGGGCTGCTGGAATGGCTGCGGGCACTGGGCTGCTGGAATCACTGCGGGCACTGGGCTGCTGGAATGGCTGCGGGCACTGGGCTGCTGGAATCACTGCGGGCACTGGCTGCTGGAATGGCTGCGGGCACTGGGCTGCTGGAATGGCTGCGGGCACTGGGCTGCTGGAATGGCTGCGGGCACTGGGCTGCTGGAATGGCTGCGGGCACTGGGCTGCTGGAATCACTGCGGGCACTGGCTGCTGGAATGGCTGCGGGCACTGGGCTGCTGGAATGGCTGCGGGCACTGGGCTGCTGGAATGGCTGCGGGCACTGGGCTGCTGGAATCACTGCGGGCACTGGGCTGCTGGAATCACTGCGGGCACTGGGCTGCTGGAATCACTATGGGCACTGGGCTGCTGGAGTGGCTGCGGGCACTGGGCTGCTGGAATGGCTGCGGGCACTGGGCTGCTGGAATGACTATGGGCACTGGGCTGCTGGAATCACTGTGGGCACTGGGCTGCTGGAATGGCTGCAGGCACTGGGCTGCTGGAATCACTGTGGGCACTGGGCTGCTGGAGTGGCTGCGGGCACTGGGCTGCTGGAATGGCTGCGGGCACTGGGCTGCTGGAATGGCTGCGGGCACTGGGCTGCTGGAGTGGCTGCGGGCACTGTGCTGCTGGAATCACTGTGGGCACTGGGCTGCTGGAATGGCTGCGGGCACTGGGCTGCTGGAATGGCTGTGGGCACTGGGCTGCTGGAATGGCTGTGGGCACTGGGCTGCTGGAATGGCTGCGGGCACTGGCTGCTGGAATGGCTGCGGGCACTGGGCTGCTGGAATCACTGTGGGCACTGGGCTGCTGGAGTGGCTGTGGGCACTGGGCTGCTGGAATGGCTGCGGGCACTGGGCTGCTGGAATGGCTGTGGGCACTGGGCTGCTGGAATGGCTGCGGGCACTGGCTGCTGGAATGGCTGCGGGCACTGGGCTGCTGGAATGGCTGCGGGCACTGGGCTGCTGGAATGGCTGCGGGCACTGGGCTGCTGGAATCACTGTGGGCACTGGGCTGCTGGAGTGGCTGTGGGCACTGGGCTGCTGGAATGGCTGCGGGCACTGGGCTGCTGGAGTGGCTGCGGGCACTGTGCTGCAGGAATCGCTGCGGGCACTGGGCTGCCGGCTGAGAGCCCTGCTGGCCCCAGCTCCTGCAGGCCCCTGCTGCTCTCCAGCACTCACAGCTGGGCCATTGCCAGCACGGGCACGGGAGCCGCTCCCCAAACTTGGCAAAAAGACCTTTCTGCCGCAGGGCCTGAGCCTCCCACCGGCTTCGGAGCGTTCTCTGAAAAACCCCCTCACGCAGGATGGCAGAGTTTGAAAAGTTCACAATTCTTGCTGTTAGCCTTCCAAAAAACCTGTGTTTAGTGTCAGCCTGGACTGCAGGCCACCCCAGCAGGCCCAGCTGCTGTGTCCCCTGCCTGGGATGGGAATTCCAGAGGCGGCAGCTCCAGCTGCTCCCTTCTCCCACCCCTCTGGACACAGGGGGCTGAGGAAGCAGCAAACACCTCCCTGATTCCTGCAAGTCATGCAGGGAGTTTCCATCCCAGGAGCTCTGGCGTGCCTTGTGGAAACAATTTGGGATATAAATCTATGATCCACGGAGTCTCTGGAACGCAGGTTATGAAACGCAGCGACAGGATGGAAAATACCAGTCGTGTCAGAACCATCCCAGCTTTCCACACAGGGAACATCCCTGTATCCCGTGGCACATCCTTACATTACTGCCCAGGGAGGCAGGGAGAAAAAACATCCACCCACTGATAAGCTGGAGCATTCCAGCCCTGGATAGCCATTCTTAAACTCCTCCTTCCCCAGCTCTTTAAATCATTCCTTAACCCCAGGAACGCTGCAGGTGCTGTTGGTGTTACCACGCTCTTGCCTCTGTTTCTGCCTCGTTTCTCCCCCACGGGGCATTTTATCCTTTCAAGGACTGTTTGGGCCCAAAAGGGCTGTGTTATTCCCGTGTTCTGCACCATTCCTGGCCTGAGCCGGGCTCTTTTCCACCCTCCTAGAGCTCATCTGCATTCCCACAGAAACACTAAGAGAGCTCTGGGAATATTTTTGGAGTGTGTCTGAAATAGTAACTCAGCGGCTGACCTGCAACCTTTTCGGTTTTAGTTTAAGCAAAACTGAAGGCAGCTGCAGTCTCATTTCCAGCTTTACCTGCATTTGGTTATTAGAGAAGCAAACTGATGGCTCGATCTCCTGATTTAATTCCAGGAGACAAGCTGGAACAGTGCGACAGCAGCAGCTGAGGAAGGATGCTCACCTAGAAAATCACTGTCTACACATCACTTAAAGCGCCCGTTTTATGTAAGCTCGGCTTTTACAGTCAAAACCCAAGCAAAGCACCTAAAAAAACCCCCAGCAAGTGCAATTCTGGTTCCAAATCCGGAGTGAGGTGGAAGGCAGATGGTGGCTCCTGGGTGCCAGATTTCCCTCAGCAAGTTGGTCTCTGCAGAGGCCAGGCATGCAGCCTGTGCTCTGTGGCACTGTGGGGTGACGTGGGTGCCGCCAGCTGGAAATTCCAACTCCGCCGAGCCCGACAATTCCCATCTCCCAGCCAGGCCCCCGGTGGAACAGCTGAGGCCATCTGGGCAGGCTCAGGTAAGAGTCTCCACGCACAGGGACACCTGGGGAACCTCTGCTCCCAGCAGGGCCAGGCAGGGTTGATGTCCACGGGCTGCAGGAGCGGCTCGGCTCTCTGGGCACTCACACATGCACGGGAAAGGCACTCGGGGCTTCCATCCACATGTCCCAGCAGGGCCCCGGAGCAGAGTCACCCCGGAGCAGAGTCACCCCGGCACAAGGCACTTGGCAGCAGGTCAGGACACAGCTCCCAGCTCCCAGCAGCAGGGGCAGCCAACGGCGTTCACGGAGAGAGGAGAGGCTGGACTGCAGTCCCTGCAGCAGCTCAGGGCGAGGGAGGGAGGGAGGGAAGCAAACCCCCTTCCCATACGGACAAATCATCCCAGCAGCTGGTCCCAAAGCCTGGCTCTGCACGTCAGAAGGGTTTTGTCCCTCAGAGTCCCTCGGCAGCACCGGGGACTGTCCCACACCAGGGCGGGCAGGGTGCAGGGCACAGCGCCCTTCCCAGCAGACACATTCCCAGGTTTGTGCCAGGGCAGGAGCATTTCCCAGGATGAGAGGCTTTGCTGCTGGGGCCATGCAAGCATTCCAGCCCTTTGGGAGCCCAAAGGACACGGGAGGGCCGAGGGGCGGGGCTGAGGCTGAGCAGGTCCGGCTCGGGGACCCGGGGCCGCTCCAGCACCGCAGTCTGTCCGTGCCACCGGGGCCACCGGGGTCACCGGCCGTTTGCCCACGTGCACCAACGCTGCTCCCGTTCCCAGAGGGAAGGTCTCTGATCCAGCAGTGCCAACAGCAGCACCAGGCTTTGGGGACAGCTTTGGAGGGGGTTTCAAGGTACCCAAATAAATAATCCAATGCAGAGTTGGGGTTTTGTACCCAGTGCGGCACAAAAGGGTTGTTTAGGCACAGAGCACAAGAGCAAGCCCACGCTTTTGCTCTGCTCTTCTGTCAGCTGAGGACACTGAGAAGCCACCCAGAAGTTGTTCTCCTGTACCTCCACACTGCAGCTTTAACCCCCTCTACCTGTAGCTCATCAGCCATTTCCTCAGGCCAACGCAAGCTCTACATCTGGCCCTAAACTCTTCTCCACCCAATGTGACCACACTAATTCCCAAATCCAGCTGGGACGAGGAGCAAAGTGAAGGCAGAAACGCCTCGTCACGACCAAAAAGCCATTCTGGGCCAAGCACTCTGCTCTCAGAGCTTTGCTGCTGCACCCTGGATGGGGTGACTGAGCTCAGGCTGTGGGTTCAGCTCTGGGGAGGATGTTCCCCCCTCCTTCCATGGGCTGGGCTGGGAATGGCTGCACCACCTCAGCGCTGCTGCATCAGAGAACTCCTTAGGAACGTGCTGCTGGCCAGGAAGAGAAAGAAACACCACGACTTCATGGGAAAATCCAGACACGAAAGGTCACGTGGAACTGAAAGGGAAGGATTTATCCAGAAGTAGATATGTAACCAAAACCAGGTGAGGAGGCATTCCCAGAAACTCCAGGAGAACAGAAGAAATCAAAATAAAACGGTTAGAGCTGGGAAGAAGCCAGAAATCAAAGAGAAAGGCACTCGTGGAGAAGCCAGGGAGGCTGGAAACCTCCTACAGAACGAAGGGGAGGAGGGAACAAACACAGATCCACCAGCAGGCTCCTTTCTACCACACATCCCGAGGTTTTCCCGAGCGGTCCTACGGAGAACACACACCGAGGGCACACAGGGGCAGCACCACAGGCGAGGAGCAGCCCGCGGGGCGGGGTGGGTGGGCACAGCACAGGGTGGCACAGGGTGGGGACACGGGGGCAGGGTCACCAGACTGCCTCTAGACACTACAGTGCCACTACTGGGGGCCGGACTCACTCTGCAGGACGCTTATAGTAGCCTGGGCTCGAATCCACGTAATGGAGGGGTTTTGCCTCAAGTCATTCCTCCTGGGGTCGTTGCTGGCCCTGCACTCGTAAGTCCCAGAGTCTTCCAAGGTAAGGCGGGTTACTCTCAGCACACTCACCCCATTGGCCCCGTAGGCAGTGTTTATGGTGACCCGGCGCTTCCGAGCGCCATCCCACAGCTGTTTGAAAGCCTCGGCGCGGTTGACTTCCGCATACCACCACTGGATCTCTGGAGTGGGGTTCCCAACCACATCACAGTACAGTTCAAAGGCGTCCCCCGTGAGCTTAGTTTCTGACATGGGCGACTTGACAAACCCGGCTGCAGGGAGGGGCAGCAGAAACGTAGTGACAGAGCGGCAGGAAACAACAGAGCTCGCACACAACAACCACAGCAGCGGGGCACAAAACACAGTTAGAGACATGGCATCGGCTGGGGCACGGCTGGGCACCCACAGCACGGCTGGGGCACCCACGGCACGGGGCAGGGAGTTCCCAGTCCTGCTGCTGACCCTCCCTCCCAGGGACTCCCGGCCGCTCTCACCCGTGGGAAGCTCGGGCCGGGCCAGCGTTAAGCGTTCCTTCGTGGCCAGGCAGCCGCTCTCAGAGGAGGCTTCTTCACCTCACCCAGCCACAGGGGCACGAGGGGGGAAACCCCAAAGCTGTGCCAGCTGTGAGCTCTGCTCTGACCGCCTCGCCCACCTGCTGAGGGCTCGCAGGGTGGGCAATTCCCCAGGATCCATTTTCCCGGAGGAGCTGCTGACGGCAGCTGCGGCACCGAGGGAATTTCAGCGGAGTGTGAACACTCACAGACCCAAAGGTTGCTTTGTTAGGAACCTCAGCAGTTCCCCCCCATTTTGGAGAGAGCTGCTGGCCTGACACCCCGTGCTCAGGCCAAAATCTCCTCAGTAGGGATATCCCAAACCCTGCAGTACTCACCAGAACACACACACACACACACACTACACTGGCCTTCAACCCCAATCCCAAAGATATCCCTGGAAAACAGCGCTGCCCCCACGGCAGGCCCCTCCCAAAACTGCGGGATTAGGACACAGCTGGGCAGCGAGGGGAGGGACAGCTGGGAAACCTCGGTCCGTGCCAGCCCTCGCTGGTTTTAGGGTGAGGGACGAGTCAGGAGGGTTTGGGGACTCGGAGCCTTGGGAAATTCCCGGCGAGCACGGAATGCCCTCTCCATGGTTTGGCCACAGGGGCACGGGAAGCTGGCACTAAAGGATGGCTGGAGCAGGAAAACCCCCCAGAGTCCCCAAAACACACGGGAAGTGTCCCCTGCTGGCACTAAAGGACAGGAAAACCCCCCAGAGTCCCCAAAACTCACGGGCAGTGTCCCTGCAGGCAGAGCAGAGGGGTGGAGCTGCAGGGAACAGCTACAGGGACACTCGAAATTTAAAAACTCACCCTCAAATTCCCTGATTTACGGACTCATGGGATCAGGGACTCCCCACGGGCACCGCCACCGGGAGGGGCTCGGCACTGAGAAACCCCAGAAAATCCCCCGGGGTGGCAGCGGCCCCAATGGCCACGACCCCCGATGGCCACAGGCCCCAATGGCCATGGCCCCCCAAGGCCACGGCCGCAATGCTCACAGGCCCCAATGGCCACGGCCCCCAATGGCCACAACCCCCAAAGGCCACGGCCCCCAAAGGCCACGGACCCCAAAGGCCACCGCCCCCAAATGACCATGGCCCCCAAAGACCACGGCCCCGAATGACCAAAAACCACGACCCCAATGCCCAGCACTCCCTGACTCCAATGCCCAGCACTCCCAGTCCCCAATGCCCAGCACTCCCAGTCCCCAATGCCCAGCACTCCCTCACCCCAATGCCCAGCACTCCCTGACCCCAATGCCCAGCACTCCCAGCCCCAATGCCCAGCACTCCCAGCCCCAATGCCCAGCACTCCCAGCCCCAATGCCCAGCACTCCCTGACCCCAATGCCCAGCACTCCCTCACCCCAATGCCCAGCACTGCCTGACCCCAATGCCCAGCACTCCCAGCCCCAATGCCCAGCACTGCCTCACCCCAATGCCCAGCACTCCCTGACCCAATGCCCAGCACTCCCAGTCCCCAATGACCAGCACTCCCTGACCCCAATGCCCAGCACTCCCAGTCCCCAATGACCAGCACTCCCTGACCCCAATGCCCAGCACTCCCTGACCCCAATGCCCAGCACTGCCTCACCCCAATGCGCAGCACTGCCTCACCCCAATGCCCAGCACTGCCTCACCCCAATGCCCAGCACTCCCAGTCCCCAATGCCCAGCACTCCCAGCCCCAATGCCCAGCACTCCCTGACCCCAATGCCCAGCACTGCCTGACCCCAATGCCCAGCACTGCCTCACCCCAATGCCCAGCACTCCCTGACCCCAATGCCCAGCACTGCCTGACCCCAATGCCCAGCACTCCCTCACCCCAATGCCCAGCACTCCCAGCCCCAATGCCCAGCACTCCCTCACCCCAATGCCCAGCACTCCCTGACCCCAATGCCCAGCACTCCCTGACCCCAATGCCCAGCACTGCCTCACCCCAATGCCCAGCACTGCCTCACCCCAATGCCCAGCACTCCCTGACCCAATGCCCAGCACTCCCAGTCCCCAATGCCCAGCACTCCCAGCCCCAATGCCCAGCACTCCCTGACCCCAATGCCCAGCACTCCCAGCCCCAATGCCCAGCACTCCCTCACCCCAATGCCCAGCACTGCCTCACCCCAATGCCCAGCACTCCCTCACCCCAATGCCCAGCACTCCCTCACCCCAATGCCCAGCACTCCCAGTCCCCAATGCCCAGCACTGCCTCACCCCAATGCCCAGCACTGCCTCACCCCAATGCCCAGCACTCCCTCACCCCAATGCGCAGCACTGCCTCACCCCAGTGCCCAGCACTGCCTCACCCCAATGCCCAGCACTCCCAGTCCCCAATGCCCAGCACTGCCTCACCCCAATGCCCAGCACTCCCTCACCCCAATGCCCAGCACTGCCTCACCCCAATGCCCAGCACTGCCTCACCCCAATGCCCAGCACTCCCTCACCCCAATGCCCAGCACTCCCTCACCCCAATGCCCAGCACTGCCTCACCCCAATGCCCAGCACTCCCTCACCCCAATGCCCAGCACTCCCAGCCCCAATGCCCAGCACTCCCAGCCCCAATGCCCAGCACTGCCTCACCCCAATGCCCAGCACTCCCTCACCCCAATGCCCAGCACTCCCAGCCCCAATGCCCAGCACTCCCTCACCCCAATGCCCAGCACTGCCTCACCCCAATGCCCAGCACTCCCTCACCCCAATGCCCAGCACTCCCAGCCCCAATGCCCAGCACTGCCTCACCCCAATGCCCAGCACTGCCTCACCCCAATGCCCAGCACTCCCAGCCCCAATGCCCAGCACTCCCTCACCCCAATGCCCAGCACTGCCTCACCCCAATGCCCAGCACTCCCTCACCCCAATGCCCAGCACTCCCAGCCCCAATGCCCAGCACTCCCTCACCCCAATGCCCAGCACTGCCTCACCCCAATGCCCAGCACTCCCAGCCCCAATGCCCAGCACTCCCTCACCCCAATGCCCAGCACTCCCAGCCCCAATGCCCAGCACTGCCTCACCCCAATGCCCAGCACTCCCTCACCCCAATGCCCAGCACTGCCTCACCCCAATGCCCAGCACTGCCTCACCCCAGTGCCCAGCACTGCCTCACCCCAATGCCCAGCACTGCCTCACCCCAATGCCCAGCACTGCCTCACCCCAGTGCCCAGCACTGCCTCACCCCAATGCCCAGCACTCCCAGCCCCAATGCCCAGCACTGCCTCACCCCAATGCCCAGCACTGCCTCACCCCAATGCCCA
Source organism: Corvus hawaiiensis (assembly GCF_020740725.1). Classification (NCBI taxonomy): domain Eukaryota; kingdom Metazoa; phylum Chordata; class Aves; order Passeriformes; family Corvidae; genus Corvus; species Corvus hawaiiensis. The sequence continues at coordinate 20,683,750 of NC_063225.1, read as the reverse complement.
GCACTCCCAGCCCCAATGCCCAGCACTGCCTCACCCCAATGCCCAGCACTCCCTCACCCCAATGCCCAGCACTCCCAGCCCCAATGCCCAGCACTGCCTCACCCCAATGCCCAGCACTCCCTCACCCCAATGCCCAGCACTCCCTCACCCCAATGACCAGCACTCCCTGACCCTAATGACCACCACTCCTGGGGCCAAAGGCTCCTTGCCCTGCCTTTTTGGGGGTAAACTGTGGGTTTTTGGTGCATTTCAGAGTGCCTGTGCACTGCTGGAGCTCACCCTGCAGTGTGTGAGCGCCCTGGGAATCCTCTTATTTCGGGGAGTGTCCATAATTGGGATGAAAAGCCCTGAAAAGCCCTCGGGCTGCACTCCGAGTCCCTGAAGCCAGAACAATCATTTCGGAAGATTAAACCGGGCATCCAGAGCTCTCCTTGGCAAACCTTCCCACATTTTAAACCCCACATTTCCAGCGGGGTCAAATCCTCTCGGGGCAGCAACGTGCAGGGATTAGGATCGGCCCCGGCTGCCTTTGGTGCCTCTCCCCACAGCGCCGGGGATCAAAACTCTCTTTCCCAAAATCCCGGGATGAGCAGCGGCCTCTCCACACAAAGGATGGGGAAATTGAAGCCGCCAAGGGCAGCTCTGGGCTGACATTTTTGTGGTTTTGGCCACTCAGGGATGCCCGGGAGGGAGCTGCCTACAGAGAGCTGCAGTGTGCCCGCACCGAGCAGGAATGCTCACAAAAACCCCCAAAAAACGGGGGGGAAAAGGGGAATTATGGCAGAGGGGAGGCTGGGAAGGGAGGGAAGCTGGAATTCCATGCCCATCCCAGCACCGGGCACTTTCCTGGCACCTGGGAGCTGCCAGAGCCTGGCCTTGGCTTTCCTGGGCTCCTCCAGCTCAGCTCTGCGGAGACGGCAGCACCAAACACACACCCCAAACCAGAGCTGGGGCTGGGCCGGGCGCAGGGCGGGCTCCAGGGACTGGGCTGGGTCTAACCCCAGAGATCTGGGGCTGGGCGGGGTCTAACCCCAGAGATTTGGGACTGCTGGGGTCTAACCCCAGAGATCTGGGGCTGGCCTGGATCTAACCCCAGAGATCTGGGGCTGGGCTCAGTCTAACCCCAAAGACTGGGACCGTGCTCAGTCTAAACCGCAAAGATTTGGGACTGGGCTGGGTCTAACCCCACAGATTTGGGACTGGGCTGGGCCTAACCCCGAAGATTGGGACTGTACACAGTCTAAACCCCACAGATTTGGGACTGGGCTCAGTCTAACCCCACAGATTTGGGACTGGGCTCAGTCTAACCCCACAGATTTGGGACTGTGCTAGGTCTAACCCCACAGATTTGGGACTGTGCTAGGTCTAACCCCACAGATTTGGGACTGTGCTAGGTCTAACCCCACAGATTTGGGACTGGGCTCAGTCTAACCCCACAGATTTGGGACTGTGCTAGGTCTAACCCCACAGATTTGGGACTGGGCTCAGCCTAACCCCAAAGATTTGGGACTGTGCTGGGTCTAACCCCACAGATTTGGGACTGGGCTCAGCCTAACCCCAAAGATTTGGGACTGTGCTGGGTCTAACCCCACAGATTTGGGACTGGGCTCGGTCTAACCCCAGAGATTTGGGACTGGGCTCGGTCTAACCCCAAAGATTTGGGACTGGGCTCGGTCTAACCCCAGAGATTTGGGACTGTGCTAGGTCTAACCCCACAGATTTGGGACTGGGCTCAGCCTAACCCCAAAGATTTGGGACTGTGCTGGGTCTAACCCCACAGATTTGGGACTGGGCTCGGTCTAACCCCAAAGATTTGGGACTGGGCTCGGTCTAACCCCAGAGATTTGGGACTGGGCTCGGTCTAACCCCACAGATTTGGGACTGGGCTCGGTCTAACCCCAGAGATTTGGGACTGGGCTCGGTCTAACCCCACAGATTTGGGACTGGGCTCGGTCTAACCCCACAGATTTGGGACTGGGCTCGGTCTAACCCCACAGACTGGGGACTGGGCTCGGTCTAACCCCAAGCACGTGCCCTGGTCTGGGATTCCCAGCCCATTCCCTGCAGGAATCGCAGCACAAACTGCGGGAATCACCTCCAGCTCCCGAGCCAGCAGCTCCCAAAGGCCCCAGCCCTGCGAGGGATGATCGATGATCACCCCAGAGACGATCAATAAAGATCAATAAATCCTGGGAAGGAGCAGAATAACCCGGACCTGGGGTGCACCCCCTGTGTCTGTCAGGAAGGGAACTCGATAAAAACATCTGGGAACACCAGGAACACATCTGGGAACTCGACAAACACCTCTGGGAACACCAGGAACACATCTGGAAAAACAAGGAACACCTCTGGGAACTCGATAAACACCTCTGGGAACACCAGGAACACATCTGGAAAAACAAGGAACACCTCTGGGAACTCGATAAACACCTCTGGGAACACCAGGAACACATCTGGGAACACAAGGAACACCTCTGGGAACACGAGGAACACCTTTGGGAACACGAGGAAAATTTAATCGGGGTGCAAAGGGATCAAGAGCGACGGCCCTGGAGGAGCAGAGCGGGGAGAATTCCCACCGAGCCAGGTGGAAAAAAGGGGGTTTCAAAATAAAACTGCGCTTTGCCCCAAAGCCCAAGTTGGGGAAGGGAGATGTTAAGCCAGGCTTAAAGACGGCAAAATGCAGGTTTAACACACGCACACAAGAACGGACAAATTGGGAAGCAAAAAGAGGGGAAAACCAAGAACTGCCAAGGGAGTTTTGAACCCCAAGGAACACAGCGGTAGCCAAGCAACCCCCAAAAAAGCAGGATAACGCTCCCATCCCATCCTGAGGCTGCTGCTCCCACCTCGGCCAAAGCCCAGAACTGAGGGTTTACAAAGCTCAGGCGCAAAACCAAACCCGATCTCCAGCCGGGAGCCAGCACAAAGGGAAGCGCAGCTGCTGTGGGGCTGAACCGTTTGGAGCTCGGCAGAAAACCCTCCTGGAAAACCTCTGGGCACGCTGGAAGTTTGCATTTCGCTGCTCTCGGGCCTTTAGGAGAGCTCTGGAGGTTTAATTTGGAGGTTTAATTTTTCCTCAGCGGTGCAGCCCGATTTTTTAAACTCTTCAAGTAAACAAACAAAAATGCAGCTGGAAAAAGGAGACGCCCACTGGGCTGGGTTAATCAGGTGCTCTGGCTAATTAACACCTTTTCTTTCTCTTGATTAAGCGACAAGAGGTGTGAGGGTGGGAAAAGCTCCGCTTTGTGGGGCATTTTTACTCCCTTCGGCCTGGGAAAAGCACCCCATTAATGTTTTGTTCCTTTCCAGCTGCTCGCAGGCGCTGAAAATCTCGGGAATCAGTTAAACCTACAAAAAGTGGCAGCTGGAAGAGGGGGAAGCAGCTCAGTTCTGGGAACTGCCTGCTCCCACCCATTTTCCACCGGCTCCATGCTTTCCCATTCCCCTATCACCAGGCAGCACGGAATTAGAAAATTGGCATTAATTGCATTAATTTCTGCCGCATCCAGCGCGGCTTTAAGCCAGGCCTGAGGCGCCCAGGTGAGCCCAGACCTGGAGCAATCCCTGGATTTAATTCCTGCCGCCTCATCCTGCGGCTTCCCAGAGCTGGAGAGAGGCAAACATGACCCGGAGAGCATCATCTAAAATGCATGAGCGTTCCGCAGGCACGGAAACCTGAGGATTAAACATTCCCTGGATCCAGCCCAGCATCCCTCATTCCCCTGGGCATCACAAAGCCTCGGCGTGCAGCAGGTTTAGGGGCAACTTGGGTTTAAATCAGGGAATTAGGGCTAGAAAGGACACAGGGATCAGCTCCCGGGTTTAAATCAGGGAATTCGGGCTGGGAAGGACACAGGGATCAGCTCCTGGGGTTAAATCAGGGAATTCAGGCTGAGAAGGACACAGGGATCAGCTCCCGGGTTTAAATCAGGGAATTCAGCCTGGAAAGGACACAGGGATCAGCTCCTGGGGTTAAATCAGGGAATTCAGGTTGGGAAGGACACAGGGATCAGCTCCTGGGTTTAAATCAGGGAATTTAGGCTGAAAAGGACACAGGGATCAGCTCCCGGGTTTAAATCAGGGAATTCAGGCTGGGAAGGACACAGGGATCAGCTCCTGGGTTTAAATCAGGGAATTTAGGCTGAAAAGGACACAGGGATCAGCTCCCGGGTTTAAATCAGGGAATTCAGCCTGGGAAGGACATAGGCATCAGCTCCCGGGTTTAAATCAGGGAATTCAGCCTGGGAAGGACATAGGGATCAGCTCCTGGGTTTAAATCAGGGAATTCAGGCTGGAAATGACACAGGGATCAGCTCCTGGGTTTAAATCAGGGAATTCAGCTTGGGAAGGACATAGGGATCAGCTCCTGGGTTTAAATCAGGGAATTCAGCCTGGGAAGGACACAGGGATCAGCTCCCGGGTTTAAATCAGGGAATTCAGGCTGGAAAGGACACAGGGATCAGCTCCTGGGTTTAAATCAGGGAATTCAGGCTGGGAAGGACACAGGGATCAGCTCCTGGGTTTAAATCAGGGAATTCAGCCTGGGAAGGACACAGGGATCAGCTCCCGGGTTTAAATCAGGGAATTCAGGCTGGAAATGACACAGGGATCAGCTCCTGGGGTTAAATCAGGGAATTCAGCCTGGGAAGGACACAGGGATCAGCTCCTGGGGTTAAATCAGGGAATTTAGGCTGAAAAGGACACAGGGATCAGCTCCTGGGGTTAAATCAGGGAATTCAGCCTGGAAAGGACATAGGGATCAGCTCCTGGGTTTAAATCAGGGAATTCAGCCTGGGAAGGACACAGGGATCAGCTCCTGGGTTTAAATCAGGGAATTTAGGCTGAAAAGGACACAGGGATCAGCTCCCGGGTTTAAATCAGGGAATTCAGGCTGGGAAGGACACAGGGATCAGCTCCTGGGTTTAAATCAGGGAGTTCAGGCTGGAAAGGACACAGGGATCAGCTCCTGGGGTTAAATCAGGGAGTTCAGGCTGGAAATGACACAGGGATCAGCTCCTGGGGTTAAATCAGGGAATTCAGCCTGGAAAGGACACAGGGATCAGCTCCTTGGTTTAAATCAGGGAATTTAGGCTGAAAAGGACACAGGGATCAGCTCCCGGGTTTAAATCAGGGAATTCAGGCTGGGAAGGACATAGGGATCAGCTCCCGGGTTTAAATCAGGGAATTCAGGCTGGGAAGGACATAGGGATCAGCTCCTGGGTTTAAATCAGGGAATTCAGCTTGGGAAGGACACAGGGATCAGCTCCCGGGTTTAAATCAGGGAATTCAGGCTGGAAAGGACACAGGGATCAGCTCCTGGGTTTAAATCAGGGAATTCAGCCTGGGAAGGACACAGGGATCAGCTCCCGGGTTTAAATCAGGGAATTCAGCCTGGAAAGGACACAGGGATCAGCTCCCGGGTTTAAATCAGGGAATTCAGGCTGGGAAGGACACAGGGATCAGCTCCCGGGTTTAAATCAGGGAATTCAGGCTGGGAAGGACACAGGGATCAGCTCCTGGGTTTAAATCAGGGAATTCAGGCTGAGAAGGACACAGGGATCACCTTCCGGGTTTAAATCAGGGAATTCAGGTTGGGAAGGACACAGGGATCAGCTCCTGGGTTTAAATCAGGGAGTTCAGGCTGGAAATGACACAGGGATCAGTTCCTGGGTTTAAATCAGGGAATTCAGCCTGGGAAGGACACAGGGATCAGCTCCTGGGGTTAAATCAGGGAATTCAGCCTGGGAAGGACACAGGGATCAGCTCCTGGGTTTAAATCAGGGAATTCAGCTTGGGAAGGACACAGGGATCAGCTCCCGGGTTTAAATCAGGGAATTCAGGTTGGGAAGGACACAGGGATCAGCTCCTGGGTTTAAATCAGGGAATTCAGCCTGGGAAGGACACAGGGATCAGTTCCCGGGTTTAAATCAGGGAATTCAGGCTGGGAAGGACACAGGGATCAGCTCCTGGGTTTAAATCAGGGAATTTAGGCTGAAAAGGACACAGGGATCAGCTCCCGGGTTTAAATCAGGGAATTCAGCCTGGGAAGGACACAGGGATCAGCTCCTGGGTTTAAATCAGGGAATTCAGGCTGGAAATGACACAGGGATCAGCTCCTGGGTTTAAATCAGGGAATTCAGCCTGGAAAGGACACAGGGATCAGCTCCTGGGTTTAAATCAGGGAATTCAGGCTGGGAAGGACACAGGGATCAGCTCCCGGGTTTAAATCAGGGAATTCAGCCTGGGAAGGACACAGGGATCAGCTCCTGGGTTTAAATCAGGGAATTCAGGCTGGGAAGGACACAGGGATCAGCTCCTGGGTTTAAATCAGGGAGTTCAGGCTGGAAATGACACAGGGATCAGCTCCTGGGGTTAAATCAGGGAATTCAGCCTGGGAAGGACACAGGGATCAGCTCCTGGGGTTAAATCAGGGAATTTAGGCTGAAAAGGACACAGGGATCAGCTCCTGGGGTTAAATCAGGGAATTCAGCCTGGAAAGGACATAGGGATCAGCTCCTGGGTTTAAATCAGGGAATTCAGCCTGGGAAGGACACAGGGATCAGCTCCTGGGTTTAAATCAGGGAATTTAGGCTGAAAAGGACACAGGGATCAGCTCCCGGGTTTAAATCAGGGAATTCAGGCTGGGAAGGACACAGGGATCAGCTCCTGGGTTTAAATCAGGGAGTTCAGGCTGGAAAGGACACAGGGATCAGCTCCTGGGGTTAAATCAGGGAGTTCAGGCTGGAAATGACACAGGGATCAGCTCCTGGGGTTAAATCAGGGAATTCAGCCTGGAAAGGACACAGGGATCAGCTCCTTGGTTTAAATCAGGGAATTTAGGCTGAAAAGGACACAGGGATCAGCTCCCGGGTTTAAATCAGGGAATTCAGGCTGAAAAGGACACAGAGATCAGCTCCCGGGTTTAAATCAGGGAATTCAGCCTGGAAAGGACATAGGGATCAGCTCCTGGGTTTAAATCAGGGAATTCAGCCTGGGAAGGAGACAGGGATCAGCTCCCGGGTTTAAATCAGGGAATTCAGGCTGGAAAGGACACAGGGATCAGCTCCTGGGTTTAAATCAGGGAATTCAGCCTGGGAAGGACACAGGGATCAGCTCCCGGGTTTAAATCAGGGAATTCAGCCTGGAAAGGACACAGGGATCAGCTCCTGGGTTTAAATCAGGGAATTCAGGCTGGGAAGGACACAGGGATCAGCTCCTGGGTTTAAATCAGGGAATTCAGGCTGGGAAGGACACAGGGATCAGCTCCTGGGTTTAAATCAGGGAATTCAGGCTGAGAAGGACACAGGGATCACCTCCCGGGTTTAAATCAGGGAATTCAGGTTGGGAAGGACACAGGGATCAGCTCCTGGGTTTAAATCAGGGAGTTCAGGCTGGAAATGACACAGGGATCAGTTCCTGGGTTTAAATCAGGGAATTCAGCCTGGGAAGGACACAGGGATCAGCTCCTGGGGTTAAATCAGGGAATTCAGCCTGGGAAGGACACAGGGATCAGCTCCTGGGTTTAAATCAGGGAATTCAGCTTGGGAAGGACACAGGGATCAGCTCCCGGGTTTAAATCAGGGAATTCAGGTTGGGAAGGACACAGGGATCAGCTCCTGGGTTTAAATCAGGGAATTCAGCCTGGGAAGGACACAGGGATCAGCTCCCGGGTTTAAATCAGGGAATTCAGCCTGGAAAGGACACAGGGATCAGCTCCTGGGGTTAAATCAGGGAATTCAGGTTGGGAAGGACATAGGGATCAGCTCCTGGGTTTAAATCAGGGAATTCAGGTTGGGAAGGACATAGGGATCAGCTCCCGGGTTTAAATCAGGGAATTCAAGTTGGGAAGGACACAGGGATCAGCTCCCGGGTTTAAATCAGGGAATTCAGGCTGGAAAGGACACAGGGATCAGCTCCTGGGTTTAAATCAGGGAATTCAGCCTGGAAAGGACACAGGGATCAGCTCCTGGGTTTAAAGCAGGGAATTCAGCCTGGGAAGGACATAGGGATCAGCTCCCGGGTTTAAATCAGGGAATTCAGGTTGGGAAGGACACAGGGATCAGCTCCCGGGTTTAAATCAGGGAATTCAGGCTGGGAAGGACATAGGGATCAGCTCCTGGGGTTAAATCAGGGAATTCAGGCTGGAAATGACACAGGGATCAGCTCCTGGGTTTAAAGCAGGGAATTCAGCCTGGGAAGGACATAGGGATCAGCTCCTGGGGTTAAATCAGGGAATTTAGGCTGGAAAGGATTCCTGAAGGTCCTCTGGCCCAGCAAAACCCTCAGATCAGCCTAAGACCCTCCCACACGGCCCTGGATGCTTTGATTCCCGTTCCCTTGGAAGAAAGATGGGATGCTTCACTTCACGCTTTTGAAAACACAGCTGTGGCCACTTTTACGGTGCCAAGCTGATCCCAGCAGCCGGAATTCCCTGAGGAAAGCCATCCCAGCACAGCCCACAGAACATCCCTGGCAAGAGAAGCCCCTGGCGTGGGGCACAGCAAGCACAGCCACGTCCCCCCAGCTCCAGGAACTCCATCCCTGTGTGGCCTCGGAACACACAATTCCAGGGATTGCAGGTTACAGCCTGAAGGGGTTGGGAATCAGCTGAAGGCTGGAATATCCCACAGGGGAAGAAGAATCAGGACAGGGTTTATAAATGGCGGGTGCGTAACTGGCGGGGCCTGGGACACTCGGGAATGTCACTGCGGGCACGGGAATGTCCCCAAGGCAGCTCTGAGGCCCTGTCCCAGCTCCTGCCCCACTTCCAGCTCCTCCCTTCCGCAGCTCTGCTGGTCCGAGCCCATCATCTCCCTGAACCGGAGAATTCCAGGGCTCGGACCTCGGGAATTTAACGGGATTAAGGGTTTATTGAAGTGGTTCTGTCTTTTAGGGACATGCCCGGGTGCAGAATGGTTTTTATCCCACTGCAGACTCCATACCAAAGCACCCACTCCTACAGGAAGCGTGGACAATCCCTTTATTTATCCCAAATAAACCGCTCGGATCAGCGCTCCGGAATGAATAATAGATGGATAAAGATGGAACTGAGCCAGCTCTGAGCAACCTGAGGGGTGGATCCAGATCCACAGCAAGTGTAGTGCCTCAAAATGCCCGTTTCTTCCCGTATTTCAAGGGAAATATTAAGGAATGCCAGGGCACAGGTGCTAGAGGAGCTCCCACACAGCCGCCATCCCATTTAAATGGGTGCCACTGCCCTCCCAAAAAAGCCAAGCCCGGGGAACTTCCCGAGGCGATCCCACAATAATTCACAGAACCCCCCCGACACCAAAGGCATTCCAGGGGAATTCCAGCTTGCTCCTGACGGAATCACCTCCTGCAATTCCATGGAAAAGGCAGCTTTGGCTCACTGGGAGATTGCCTTCCTTCCGTGGGCAACTGGTCCCTCCTCTCCTAGAGGATTTTCCGAGGATTAAACCCCACCTCAGCTCTCAGTTCTCTGCTCTCCCCATCCATCTCCTCCCCGGCACATCTCGGGACACAAAGCCTTACAGCAGCTGCTGCTTTAATCCCTGGGGTTTTTTAAGGGAATACAGCAATACAAGGAGCACACGAGAATCCCCCTCCAAAGCAGCAGGAGCCAGGAGCAGAAAGGCTCCTGGAAGCTCAAAATCCACGCTAACAAGTGAAAGCCCATTCCCTGGAAAGCAGCAGGAAGGGATTCAGCTGCAGCAGGTGGAGCAGGCAGCAATTTCTGCTGTCCCCACGCCACAGCGGCTGAAAACCTCGAGAAATTGCAAAGCCCAGTAAATTTCTGCCTTAAAAGATACCGAGAACGCCTCAAACGCTGGTAAATAACAACTGCCTCGTGTCAGATGGGCTCTTTAAACCCCTCAGGCTGGCTCTCTGACGCCAGGATTTGCGAGAAGTGAAGGCTTTCAGTGCTCCCCAGCTCTCCTCTGACCTTTCCTGATCCAACGAATGGGCGTTTGCCGGGAGAGCGGCCGCATTTCTCTCCGGCACAGCAGCTCCCCAACGGCAAAGCTGCCTCTTTTCAGTCCCCCTTTTATTCCTTCTGCACAACGAGGCAGCGAAAGGACATTTTCATCCAGCGACCTCTCGACAGAAATGCCCTTTGCTGAATTGTGGGGTTATGTAATGGAGGCTGGGGAGAAGCTGTTCTGCCACAGAAATAATTCCTCGGTGCGTGCACAAGGAGTGGCTTTAGCAGAGGGGATAACGCGCTTGAGGCGCATTTCCCAGCCCGAAGCGGCACCTCCCGGCCCAAAGCGGCGCCTCCCGGCCCAAAGCAGAGTTTCCCAGCCCAAAGCAGAGTTTCCCAGCCCAAAGCAGAGTTTCCCAGCCCAAAGCAGAGTTTCCCAGCCCAAAGCAGAGTTTCCCAGCCCAAAGCAGAGTTTCCCAGCTCAAAGCAGAGTTTCCCGGCCCAAAGCAGAGTTTCCCGGCCCAAAGCAGAGTTTCCCGGCCCAAAGCAGAGTTTCCCGGCCCAAAGCAGAGTTTCCCGGCCCAAAGCAGAGTTTCCCGGCCCAAAGCAGAGTTTCCCGGCCCAAAGCAGAGTTTCCCGGCCCAAAGCAGAGTTTCCCGGCCCGAAGCGGCGCTTCCCGGCCCAAAGCGGCGCTTCCCGGCCCAAAGCGGCGCTTCCCGGCCCAAAGCGGCGCTTCCCGGCCCAAAGCGGCGCTTCCCGGCCCAAAGCGGCGCTTCCCGGCCCAAAGCGGCGCTTCCCGGCCCAAAGCGGCGCTTCCCGGCCCAAAGCGGCGCTTCCCGGCCCAAAGCGGCGCTTCCCGGCCCAAAGCGGCGCTTCCCGGCCCAAAGCGGCGCTTCCCGGCCCAAAGCGGCGCTTCCCGGCCCAAAGCGGCGCTTCCCGGCCCAAAGCGGCGCTTCCCGGCCCAAAGCGGCGCTTCCCGGCCCAAAGCGGCGCTTCCCGGCCCAAAGCAGAGTTTCCCAGCCCAAAGCAGAGTTTCCCAGCCCAAAGCGGCAATTCCCAGCCCAAAGCGGCGCTTCCTGGCCCAAAGCGGCGCTTCCCGGCCCAAAGCGGCGCTTCCCGGCCCAAAGCGGCGCTTCCCGGCCCAAAGCGGAGTTTGAGCTGCCTGCTGTGTAAAATCCCAGCCCTGCTGTGGGAGGTGGGGTGAGGGATGCTTCAGTGAGGCCGAGTTTAGGCTCTCCACAGCTGGAGAGAAGGAATTCCTGCCCGCTCAGCGCTGCATCCAGAGGGACTCAGCCCCAGCGCATCCAAGCAGCAGGAGAAGGCCGGAATTCCAGCCACAGGGAAGAGGAAAGCGGGAAGGAAACGCATTCAAAGGCAGCAGGGACACCACGCTTTGTGGAGCGGATCTGCTCTGCTTCACACGCCGAGCTCCGTGCTCCACACCGCGTTTTTAGCGGGCCTTTCTCCCCGAGCGCTTCGGCTGCTCCCGCTTCTCCCGCCCCTGGGAGCTGGCACGAGGGCAGTGCCGCTGGAATCAGGGCTCCAGCAGAGCCCAGCTCCTCCCTGCCCGGGCAGCGTTCGAGCTGCGTGGCCTACTGACACCGCAGGGATTATGGGGCCAGAAATAACCCGTGTGGGGCAGCTCCTCCCCGCAGCATCCCACACCGCGTTTCTGAGCTGCCATTCGATTCTGGCACCGGATTAGCGCATCCTAATCCCTGCAGGAATCACCGCCGCGGGCTGGGCGCTCGCAGCCCCTCGTGCTGCACTCACACCTCGCGCAATTTCTGTGCCAAAGGGTGAAACCACCCCAAAAACGCCCGTCTGGGGTCATTGCTGAGCTTGGGGGAGTTTTCCAGGCGAGGGGGAGCCCCGCAGCTTCACCCAGAGCTGCTCCCAGCGCTTTCGCAGCAGAAGTGAAATCCAATTAAAGGCCAAGCAGATTTGGACTCTTGGAGCAGGCAGCAGCAAAGGGAGAGGAAATAAAGCACGGAGAGAAGCCTCCTTTGCTCGGTGTAAATTAAAACAAGGAGCATCACCGCCACGCTGCCAACGCTAATTGTGTTTAATTACACTGCAGGGATTCTGTGGCGCTCGGGAGGGACACGAGTGGCCACCTAAACGAAACCTGATTCGAGCCGTGTGCCCCTGACCCGAGTTCAAAGGTTCTACTTGTATTTTACACCCCGTGTTTTGTTGTACTTTACACCCAGAGCTCCAAAGCCGTCCCTTGGCAGGGTGACAGCACCCAGGAGTCCCCTGTCCCCTCCACAAGAGGCCACGTTCAACTGGGCAGCAACTTCACAGCAGCTTTAAAAGATTGGGATTTTTAAAAAATACCTTCCTAGAGCCCAGCAAAAGCAGCGGGAGAATGGATCCCTCTGATAAACAGATCCAGCTGCGACAGCCGTGGTCGAGGCAGGAGAATCCCAACAGGGATTCTCTCCCAGCCCTCAGGAATTTGCTGCTGAGGCTTTTCCTGAACCTAAGGTGCTCTGTCTGCTGCCATCCAAGCAAATCCAGGTTCCCACAAAGCACCCAACAATCTTTCTTCAGCAGTTCTCCTCCTCTGAGAGGCAACAGCTCCGTCTTGCTTCGCAGGAGGACGACCACGGGGTCGTGGCTTGGAAAATCCTTTGGGAATGAGAACTGCGTTTTGTCCCGGAGCAGGAGAGTGCCAGGGCACTGCCCCTCCTCCTGTGGTCTGGGCTCCATTCTCCCTGTAATTCCCTGCCTGCAAACCAAACCCCACCCCACATTTATCTTTATTTAGGGTTTGGGGTTTGTTTTTTTCCTTCACTCCATATGGCTCAAGATTGGGGTCACCAAACCAATGCTGGTGCTGCTAAAAATAGGAGCTTTGGGAGCCTGAGACCCCGAAGTGAGAACAGAAGCTGCTGCTGAGCAGCAAAGTGCTGAAAACCCTGTCAGATAAAAATGCAACCATGTAAGGCCGAAAGGAACCCAGCAGTACAATATCTGAGCCTTCCCTCAGGTTCAGCACCCCCAAAACTGGGGAGAATCGGGAATTGTCCTGGCTCTGTTCTGTTTCTGGAAGCAAAGAGCTGAAGTTCCAGCAGGGGAAAAAAAAAGATCTAATCACAAATATCCCATTAAAAGAAATTAAAATACTGAATTGCCCTCGTGCTTGACAGCAAGCAAAGCTCTCACAGCACCCAGTGGTTACACACAGCTGCTCCAGCATCGCTCCCAACACCAGAACTGCCAGAAATGGGATAAAACTGAAATATTCCCAAAACCACAAAGGTCACAGGTGACACTGGAAGGAGGAACCCAGAGGGGACTGTGGTCCCACAGCATTGTAACTTAAAACAATCCCGTTTCTAGGCTAGAGGGGCTAAATGCACCAAATATCCTGTTTCTTACAGCAAAATGAAGCCCAAAGAGTGGCTTTTTCTCACTGAATTTCCCTCTCAGTGCAGCTTCAGAGCAACCGCACCGGCACAGCTCCAGAGCTCTGAGCCAACCCTGCACGTGGAATTCCTGTACCAAGCCTGGGATTTCACCTTTGGAAAGGTGTTTTTACCTTTACTTGACCTTAAATCAACGCCCCCTGTTTCTGAGGGGATGGATCACCCTCAACTAAAGAACAGACCCGGATTTCTTCCCTTGCAGCAGAGCAGGCAAGGCCCAGCTTCCCCAATTCCATAAAAACAAGGAAGAGCCCATCCAGGAGACTCCCAAAGTCCAGGTGCAGGTGGGCTCTGAGTCACAACCCCGAGCTGTTGGGCTGCTCTGGGATTTGGGAAACACTTCCCAGGGAAGTGTTTCCCAAAGCTCCCGGTTTCTGAGGGAGCTGCAGGGTGCCTGTGGCCATCCAAAACCCACATGAGCTCTCTGACAGCGAGCTTCCTGTTCATTCCCTGGAATCCTGAAGGTCCCAGCAGTGCAAACCAAGCTGCCTGATCAGCCCAAACTCCAAATCTTTGGCTCCGAAGCACAGGAACATTTCTTACTCTGCTAAATCCAGCAGGCTGGATTTAGCTCTATTTATATCTATTTATATCTATTTGTATCTATTTCTATTTACTTATTTTCTCCCTGCCGTTTATTCCTGGCTTGCTTGGATGCTCCAAGGGTGGAGCCAGGCTGGGAGAGCTGGGGGTGCTCACCTGGAGAGGAGAAGGCTCCAGGGAGAGCTCAGAGCCCCTTGCAGGGCCTGAAGGGGCTCCAGGAGAGCTGGAGAGGGACTGGGGACAAGGCATGGAGGGACAGGACACAGGGAATGGCTACAGAGTGCAAAAGGGTGGCTTTAGGGTAAATCTTGGGAAGGAATTCTCCCCTGTGAAGGTGGGGAGGTGCTGGGATGGAATTCCCAGCACAGCCGTGGCTGCCCCTGGATCCCTGGCAGTGCCCAAGGCCGGGCTGGACATTGGAACAGTGGGAGGTGTCCCTGCCCGTGGATGAGTTTTAAGGTCCCTCCCAACCCAAACTGTTCTGGGATCCTATGAAATCCATGAATTGGCTGCTTGCAACCATCAAACTCCCTGGAAAAGGCTGCTTTGGGTGAACTCCATTGGGAAACCTCCGTCAGGAATGATCCACCGCAGGAGAACAAACGGGGATTTGCCGCTGCTTGAAGACACAGAGAGGACCAGCTCCAAACCAAGCTGCAAAACTGCATTTTAGGGATTTCCTAATCCTTTGGCAAGACAGGAGCTTCCCACCATCCCATGGCTGGCACGGATTTCACCAGGCTACCACCCAGAGCAGCTGAACCCTGACTCAGAGCGGCTTTCAAACCGCTCCAGCATCATTTCACTCGCTGCAAGCGCTCTGAAACGCCAGCAATTCAAACGCTTCCCCATCTGCAGCCTGAACCTGAGGCAGGCTCTGCTTCACCACCACAAAGCTTTTCCAACAAACCACGGGAAAAAAATAACCCCGGAGCGCTCAGCCAAGCTGGTGCACGCTCAGGTTTAAAAATGCTCCGAGCATCTGTTTTTCGCAAGCTCCTGCTGTCCGCCCTCACGGAATTATTCCAGGCTGCCTCGGTCTGCCTCTCGTCTGCTGGGAGCTCTCTGCACTGCCAAAAGCCTTCTCGGGCTCTTCTCTAGGCACTTCAACCCATCTTCTCCTCATTTCCAAGGTGTCCTTGGTCACTTTTCCCAAGCTGCTGGAATTCCACGCGGTTGCTTTTTCCGGCCGAGCGCATTTTTTCCTAGTCCCTGATATTCCCCTTCCTCTTGTTTTCCTGCTCTATCAAGACACCAGCTACAAAACTCTTCATTTTTAGGTTCCCAAACCAGCCCAAGAGCCCCAAGAGCCCTCTGAGCACTCCCAAAAAGTGAGGAGCTACCCCTTGGTCCCATCCAGTCGTTGCTGTGGATTTTAAAACACGGAATGCCGAACTACAGGAATTAGAGCAAAGATCACCCTTTTTTTTTTGCTTTTTAAAGCCAAAGTCGCAGATAATAATCCTGATTTGAATGATTGGATGTTGGATTTGATAGAGAGCTTTGGTAATTCCCGAGTCATGTTTTACCAGGTAAGCTCTCTCCTCCAGCTTTACAGAAGTCAGGATTCATATTCTGGAATTAACTGGGGAAAAAGCAAAGTCCCTGGATTTATACCCAAATACTCCTGTTTGGAGGAGTTTGACTGAACACACAAAGCCCATCCTCAGACATCCAAAGGATCAGACACCGGCCTGTGGAACCCCCAGACCAGCCAGCCCAATTCCAGCCTCCAGAAAGAAGAATTCTGCTGGGAAGCTTTTAAAAATGGAAAAGGGCTTGGAGTAAGGAAGACCCAAGCTGTGGGGGCTGCCTGTGCTTTGCTGGCCATGACAATGTGACCTCCCACTCTAAAGTTCATCAAAACTAAACTTCAGAGGAGCACGGACACAGGAATTCTCCCGTTTTTAGTAAAGCTGTAACACCACCCTAAAGAAAAACACCCCAAAATCTCAGGAACGGAGGCAGGCGTAGCACGTGTGTGAATTTTAGGAGCTGTGGTAATGACCAAGTAGATGGAAACCATGAAATAAAACTGGTGATGGGTCTCTGAGGCTGATAAAGCCAACTTGGGCTGGGCTGAGAAGATAAAACAGGACTTGGGACGACAGCAGAGGTCTGGCAGCAGAACCTCCAAGAAGTCCTTGGTTTGGGCGGCAGAGGGATGCACACAGCAGCAACCACCTGACCACTGCAGGACCCCACTGGACAGGGCTCTGCTGGAAGGAAACTGGGATGCAGGTGGGAATGCCACCTGCAGGACACTGGGAACAACCCTTCAGCTCGGCTCAATCTTGAGCTGGGCCCAGCTGGAAGCGTGGCCGGGTTCACCCCTCACACTGCAGAAAACGTGCCTGGAGAAGCTCCACAGGCACAGCCAGGAAAACACCACCTCCCAAGGACAACAGCCTCCTCTCCTCACGTAAACTGCACTGACTGAAGCAGCCGTGGCTGGAAAGGTTCCGATGGAATTCCAGGAGAGCTTTCCAAGTAGCGGTTGTTGCCTCTTTACCTGCTGGCAGAATTTCCCAGGGTAAACACGTCACTCGTGCTGCCGGCATCGCGGCTTCCAACGTGGGAGCTGGAGGAGGAGGAGGAGGAGGAGGGAGAGAACTTTGAACGTTCTCCTCGCTGCTCAGCCCACACTCAGGCTCCAAAAATGCTCTGGGAAGCCGTTCCTCACATTTATCTGGGGACCATTAAAAGGCGCAGCAGAACTCGGGCGCTGCGGAACGGACGAGGCTCAGCGGTCACAAACAAGGGACACAAGTGAAGTTTTTTACTGGCTCCTTCAAGAAGAAATCCGTTTTCAGAATTCAGGATTAATTTGGCTAATCTTCCTCATTTTGTGGTCACTTTTATACTGGTTGTTGCCAACAGAAAACCCGTATTCTTGTTTCAACCAGCTAGTTCCTTCTTCATCCACGCAGAGGATGAACTAAACAAGCGCCACCTGACTTAATTTGGTTTTATTTTCCCTCGTGCCCATCTCAGAACAACCTGAGCAATTTCAAGTCCTCAAGAACGGCCAAGAACTCTCAGCACTTCGGGGCAGAGCTTGCCAGCTTGCTCCCCAGTCCAACCCCCGTGTCGGTGTGCTGAAAAACCACTGCAGATTTCGCAGGGGGGCAGCCCAAGCACCCATTTTACACAACAAAACAATCCCTAAATCCCAACCACTCCGTGGTGGAATTACCACCACGCCGAAGCCTTTGGTTTTCCAGCTGCTCGTTTCAAAATGAAGATACTTCAAAGGTGAAACAGCAAGTGGAAAAGTCACGTTTTCCTCCCCTCCACGAGGAGCTTTGAAGCATTAAAGCGATTTTCCAACAGCTACACTTAGGAAGTGCAGGTTAAACACAGATCTTGCTGACAGACTGGCTTCTTCCAGCTTCCCCATCTCTCCCCCAGTTCCACCTGAACTCTGCTCTGGATACGAGCCATGAGCAGAAAGTGTCATTTTCCCAGCAGAACATCCAGGAAAAGTTCGATTCCTGACACATTTCCCTGGGATCTTAAGAAGTGTTGATGCAAGAGCTTTCAAAACAAGCCACCCGAGCGCCAAACACCTCCTCCTGGTTTTAGCAAGCTTAAATCCATAGGTGAGCCTGACTCCAGGCATTCTGAACTGCACCAAGTCTGGAAAAATTACTGGGAATTCAGCAGGGATCTCCTGCCAGAGGTGGGGAGAAAGCTGCTTCCCACAAACAGCCAGCATTCCAGCGGGAATTCTCTGCTCCAGGTGACAGGTACATGGCCATTCCTGTATCACCCTGACCTCGGCAGCACTTGGACTATCACCTTTCGTGACTCTGATGATTCCATATCAATAAAAGATAAGAAATTCCTGCCTCTGCGCTTTGGGATCCCTCCCTGCCCCTTCAAAGCACACACCCGTGGGTGAGAGGTTGCTTTCAGAGGAGATCTGAAGGAATACCCACAACGCAGGAAATGGCTGGACCTGCTCCCCGTGCCAAAGAGGAATTGTTCTCTTTCAGGAAGCTTCCCATGGGCCATTATTTGCTGAAAAAAGCCCAGCTCCTCTGCAGCAGGGCCTATAACCTTTACATTAAAATTGGGGTAAACTCTCCAGAGCACCAACAAACCTTAGGATTTTTAACCCTCAGAAGGATCTCAACCTCACACTCGGCTTGGGGTGCTCCACTCCTTCCCAAGCAGATTTTCACTCACCTGCGTGAGCTCCCACAGCACTACAGGCACTCAGAGTCCCCCTCACCGCTTCATTAAAAAGAGAAATTAATGAGCTTCCAGGACACACCAGGGGGCTGCAATCTCCCCCCACGCCAAGAGCAGCTCGGTCAGCTTCAAGCCCAGCACGGAAGTCACGATAAAGCCCCTTCCCAGCTCTGCCCCGACACTTCATCGCTGCCCTCCAGCCTCTTAACAAACGCCAAATGTTTGCACTGCCCCCCAGCCATTCGGGATTGTCGTCCCAGCTGCTGGCATTTGACACCTTCCCTGCTCCTCCCGCACCCACACGCGACCCATTTCCATTGAACTCCTTCTCGGGGAGCTGCTCCCCTCTGGGAACTCAGCAGTGCCACAGGGAGGGAGCACAGAACCACATTTAATCCACAACTCAGCCCATCCAGCCCCTTCCCGGGAGCCCCTAACTCCCACACAGCTCCAGCAGGGCTGTCCCAGACTCCAGAGAAAAGCGCCTCAGGCTGCAGAGAGCCTCCAGTTTTCATTCACGGTGTGGATGGCAAACTCTGGTTAACAGAGACAGACACAAGGCTTACCGCCGGTTCCACAGGGCAAAATCTGCACGTACTCCGGGAATAATTCTCCTCTGGGATCTTTGGGACAGTATTTTTCCCATCTAGATCTTGCCTATCGCTGTCAAACACGCCAAAAGCCTCAATGCTGGCCTAGTGGAAGGAGTCCCTGCCCATGGCAGGGAGGGGGAAATGGGATGGGCTGTAAGGTCCCTTCCAACCCAAACCAATCTGGGATTCCACAACGCTGTGATTTCAGGATTTCCCCGGAGCAAAAAGCCAAGGACTTCATGCTGCAAGGCAAAATTCACCTCGACAGCAAGAAAACTCTCGGCCTGAATATTATCTGCAGAGCAGAAAGGAAGGCGAGGGAAAGGAGGACGAAAGGATGGAACTAGCGCGGAACTGGTGCCCTAGCAAGGCACCCCTTCCTCCTAGGCAGATTTCCCAGCGGATCCAGAGCAGAGCCTCCTGAGAGCCCGAGCTCCCGGCCCTTCCCAGCACTCCCGGCCCGAGCAGCCCTGCCCGTGATGCTGCACAAGGAGCATCTCCCCGTCCGGAGCGCTGCGGGAGCGCACAGCCCAGCCCGGCCCGGCGGATCAGACACGCATTCTGCTCGGCGCTGCTGCAGGGTTTCCTTGGAGCAGGAGGCTCGGCTGGAGCAGCCGCTTGGCCCCGCTCCGCTCTGCCACTAATTGTCATGCACTTGGCTGCGAACTCGCCGGGGAGGAGGCAGCCGCGCTGGATTTAGCTCACGCTATCCTACAAGGAACGGAGAAGGCTTGGGGTGTGGTGGGTTGGTTGTTTCTTTTTTCCTTTTTTTTTTCCCCCCCCTTTTTTTTTTTTTTTAATTCCTTCTTTTACGCTCCTATCAGAAGGACCTCTCCAGTTGCTAAGGAACTACGGGGTTTATTGCATTATAAATGATTTAAGGCGGCCCGGCAGATGCAGGTTCAGTAGGCGGGAGGAGATGAGGAGATGTTCCATTTTACCGGCGGCACGAGGCGCCTCAGGAGGAGCCGGGGGAGGCCGAGCCTGTCGTGTCCCCCCCCCCTTCCTCCTCCTCCTTCCCCCCTTCCCCCTTCCCCTGTGGGGCCCAAATTCACGAGGGATTCCCCCCAAACCCGGGGTCGCCCCCCCACCCGCGGGGTTGCCCACAGCGCACCCTCCGCCACAGCAACGCGCCCCCCCTCCCGCTCCCCCCGCCGCCGCCCTCCCTCACCGTTCTGCGCCGCGGCGGGTCCCGGCAGCAGCGCGGCCGTCGCCAGCAGCAGCGAGAAGGCGGCGGGGAGCGGCCCGGAGCGCGGCATCCTCCTGAGGCAGGGGCAGGAGGAGGAGGAAGCGGAGGAGGAGGAAGGTGAGGAGGGTGAGGAGGGTGAGGCGGCGGCGGCGGCGGGAGCGGCGGCTCCGTCCGTCCTTCTCCGCCGACCTCCTACCGCAGCGCAGCGCCCGCTCTCGCGAGAGCTGCCGGGGGCGGGGGGCGACGCCGCCGGGGAGGGGACGGGCCGGGAGGGGACGGGAAGGGAAGGGAAGGGAGGGGGGGCGGTGTCAGCGCTCGCCTCGCCCGCCCCCCGCCGCCATGTTGTGTCCCTTCGGGCCGTTCTCCTCAGCCCTGCTGCGGCTTCCAGGCCGCGGCTTCCCCTCCTTGCGGAGCTGCCGAGCTGGTGGCGGGACAGGGGCGCCCAGGCGGCGGGGAGCTGCCCCCCTGCCCTTTCTGCCGTGCCCTCAGGGGCGCCATGGCGGAGGCTGCCTGAGGCATCGGTACCGTCAGGGCCCCGATGGCGGAGCCCTCTTGAAGGAACCGTCCCTTCAGAGGCGCTGAGGGCGCGATGGCGGAGCCCACCTGAGACAGCTTCCCAACAGGGGCGTTGAGGGTGTGATGGTGGAGCTCCTTGTCGGGGATATGCCCCCTCAGAGGCAGCGTGGCAGAGCCTGCCTGAGGAATCTGTCCCGTCAGGAGCACTGAGGGTGACGATGGTGCAACCCCTCATCGGGGAGCCGTCCTCTCAGGGACACCATGGTGGAGCTGTGAGTAATCTCTTCCCATAGGGGCACTGAGGACATGGTGGCAGAGCCCCTTGTGAGGGAACCTTCCCCTCAGGGCAGCATGGTGGAGCCCCTACTCAGGGACACCATGACGGAGCCCACCTGAGGGATCCATCCCCTCAGGGGCACTGAGGGGGCCATGGCAGAGCCTTCCTGAGGCATCAATCCCCGCAAGCACCATGGCAGAGCCTGCCTGAGGGATCCTCCCCTCAGAGGCACCATGGCAGTGCCTGCCTGAGGGATCCATCCCCTCAGGGGCACTGAGGGGGCCATGGCAGAGCCTTCCTGAGGCATCAATCCCCGCAAGCACCATGGCAGAGCCCGCCTGAGGGATCCATCCCCTCAGGGACACGGAGGGCACCATGGCGGAGCCCGCCTGAGGGATCCTCCCCTCAGAGGCACTTAGCAGTGGAATTGTGGGCAAAAAGCACAAAAACTCGCTCCAGGGTGGCTGGACAAGCCAGTCATGCTGGAAAACAGCGAATTTGGGTGGCTTTTCTCTATTTTCCTGTCACAAATCACAGATGCCAGGTCAGACTGGCTCCTTGCTTTTGCTTTTGTTCTGTGCCCGTGACCCCAGCTGATGGCGGGGAGATACGAGGCTTGTAGGAGGCAGAGAAGGAGACTGGGGGGGAAAAAACCCAGCAAAAAATCCCTCAAAATCAGATTTTCAGCTTTGTGCAGAGCCCTGTTTCACTGGCGTGCCCGCAACAGTGGGGTGGGCTGGGGAATGGGTGGTGACATCCCAAACTGTGCTGATTTCTTGGCTTTGTATCCCTCCTCCTTCACCCTGCAGACAGACTCCACATCCTTTTATTGCCGCTGTGACTCACTGAAAACAAGGCTCAGGCACACCTTTTCCGTGAAAACCCTGCCGAAATCCCTGCCTGAGCACTTCAGGCCTTGCATGAGGATGGCAGGGGCGAGGTCACGCCTGAGGAGCAGCGGCGGCGGGGTTTGCCCGTGTGCTGGTGCTGCACGTCCCGCTGCCTGCCGCTGGCTCCCCTCTGTGAAAAACGAGGTTCGCTCTCCTGTGAGAATTTAAAGGGTTTAATAGAAAGACAATAAGAGACACATAAAATAAAGCAAAGGGATAACGGCCGGGTGCCTTGGCGCTCTGCCAAGAGCACACCTGATGCTCCAGGTGAGTCCTTTTTATACCATTTTTACTGTCTGTTCTCTATTCATATTCAAACTTTCCCCGGAGCTGTTCTGCATGGCCACTCCTTGGTTCCGCCTTTTTAGAGCATGCGTATTCTTCTGCCTTGCGGTTTTATTTCTTTTGATTCTTGGGGTTGGGCCCGCTAGGTAAGAGTGGATGGTAGGGTGGATCTCTCAATTCTCCAGACAGTCAGGGCTGATTGCAGCTTTGGCCTCTTTGCCCCCCGGGCAGAGCGGTGATAGCGGCTCTGGGCTCTCCTGGCCGCCCGCTCTCCGGGCAGAGCAGCCTTTGGGCCCTTTTGTTCCCTGGACAAAGTGTTGATCAGCAGCTCCTCGGGCCTCATCCTCTGCTCGCTTGGAGGTTCTCTTACTTGCTCACACTTGCTAACATTCTTGCTAAAAAGAGAGAAAACTACATCCACACAGCAAAAAGCATTTCTAAATAATAATATCTACCTTAATACTTTGCGAGAAGCCAGCATTATAATATATGTTTATAACACCAGGGACGCCAGGTTTGCTGTGCCTCAGAGATTCCACCCGCTGGAGAACTTCCATGGTGCATTTCCATGACTCACTGGTGGTGCCAGCTGATTCATCTGGGTGACACCGCTCTGCTTTTTCTTGCCTCTTTTTCCCCCACCCTTGCGTGGAACAATTGTGACAGCAGCCCTTGCGAACCAGACAAAAAGAGGAACAGAGACCCCGAAATCCCGGTTTGCCATGGCGGTGCCCCTCGTGCTGCTGTCTGCACGCTGTTTTCCCAGGATTTCGCTGTAACTCTGCTCCTTGCAGACACCCACTCGCTATTAGGCCTTACCTCCAGTGCCTGCTTTCCAAGTTTGGAAGGAGGGAGCGCTGGGAGCGGGCTCTGGATCTGCACAGTAATCCTTGCTCCGTAACCATGGCAGCTCCGGGTGACTCACGCTGCCACAGGCCCGCGCCCAAGTTAGCAGGAGGAATTTTCCCCCTCCCTCTGTCACCAGCTCGGTTTTGCCGGAGTTTCTCTCCACAATTACATAACTCAGCTGTCACTTGTGCTCCTCTGGTTCTGCCTCAGGGACAAGCCCGGGACACTGCCCCGCTCTCACCTGGAGCTTCCCTGGAAAGGCTCCATTCCAAGTCATTCTGCACGGAGCCAATCCATGGATTTGTGATGGCACAGCACAAGAAACCAGAGCAGAAAGTCACGGATCTCATCCAGGGCTTGCTGTTGCCTTCTCTTGGAGCACAAAGTCCCTACAAATCCCCAGTGATTTATGACAAGGTACTCAGCTATCCAGCCATATAAAAACTGTGGCCAAAAACCCCTCTTGTTGGAGGGGAATCCTCTTGCAACTGGAGTTATGCAGGAAAAGGGGATTTGCCAGCACTAGATGCACCACGGTGGCTTGGTGGTGAGGAAAACCCCGGTGTTCCCAGCAGGGTGAGCCTGAGCAGGGTGACGTGTTCGGCTCGTGTGGGGACGGTCATTCCTGGCTTTGGGAATGCCAGGGAAAATTCGTGTCGGAGTTTTCACAATCCCTGCGTTTTCCCTTCGATCAAGACCCATCTTTTCACCTGGTGGGTCTCAATTTGGATTATTCTCTGCTTATTCCTTCAGGAAAAGGAGGACAGAAAATCTTGGGAGCCAGGCGAGCAAAGAGGACGCAAAAAAAACCCCCATAATCGGCAGGAAATTCAGGAGAGTTTCGGTTCTCAGAGAGCAGCTAAGAGGCATCATCCTTATTTTGTGGGGGATTTTGAGCTTGTCTTCTTGCAGCTGTGAGTGTTTGAGAGATCCCTGCTATTTCCATGTGTTTAGTGATATCCTTGAAAGCATTCACAGAATCCTTTGGGCTGGAAGGCATTTCAAGGATCATCCTATTCCACCCCCTGCCACGGGCAGGGACACCTCCCACTGTCCCAGCTGGCTCCAAGCCCCATCCAGCCTGGCCTGGGACACTTCCAGGGATCCAGGGGCAGCCACAGCTGCTCTGGGAATTCCATCCCAGCGCATCCCCACCCTCAAAGGGAAGAATTTCTTTGCTTTGCCTCACTTGGGCTCACTTTCTTTTGAATCTGTTCTGCGCTAGGGCAGAGCATGAAACAGAGCCCAGCAAAAAACTGTTCTTTTTCAGCTGCTCCCGGGGCTGAGAAACCCTGGATAACATCAGATAATGCTCCCAGGGCCTCGTGCCAGGAAAACTCCGATCCCAAAAGGTGACTGGGACCTGATTAATGGGTATTCATCTCCCCAGAGGCACAATGGCAGCTGGAGAACGACATTAACCCCATCAGATAACAACGGGGTGAGTCACACAAAGGCTCCGTGCCTCGCACACACCCTGCTGCACAGGTCACCCCTTCCGTCTTCATCCTAAACAGCCAGGGAAAGATTAAACGGAGCGAAAACCCCAGTGCTCTGAGGAACGAGAGATGGGAGAGCTTGGAAAAATCGCACAGTGACGTGCTCTGAGGGAAAAGAGTCAAAGGCAAAGCTGCTCAACTCACAGGGAAAAAAAACAACAACCGCGAAAAGATCTCAGGGCAGTGAAAAAAACCAATCTGGATGTGCTTTTTTTTGCTTAGCAGAAAGCTGAGCTGGCACTTGCCGATGCTGTGGGGGATGGCCGCTGGGTTATTCCCAGCCAGCGCCCCGGCTCCTCCCCGTGCCAGCCCTGCTCACACCGGTGTCGCTCCGTGGTTTCCTCGGAGCAGAAGCGGCTTTCCGTGCGCAGCAAACCGTGACAGAAAGGCTGCTGTGGGGCAGGGCGGTTCGGAATGCGAGCACAGAGCCCGGGGAGCAGGGCTGAGATCAGCTCGGCTACGGCACAAAGCTGGAGTTTGCCTGACCTCATTTTCTGTAGGGAAGGAGCAAGAGGGACACAAAGAAATCAAACTGGTTCCCCCGCTCCTCCCTCCTCCCTGAGCCAGCCCAAAATTATTTGTCTCCCTTGCAAATTCTTCATCCAGCTCAGCCACGACTGCAATGTTTTTCTCCACCCAGCTTTTTAGGGAATGGGGTCCAACAACTTAGCCATTCCCTGACCTCATTACCCTGAGGGAAGGGATATGTTGGAAGCAGCTCCATGCAGCCACGGGCAGGATGCGTGGGGACAGCCGTGCTACACCCCAGCTTGCTCCTGGGTGCCACTGAGGGTCTCCGGGATGGCACAGGGGGAAAACTTGGAGCATCTGGAGGAGTTTTCAGGAGGTGGAGCTGTGGCCGGTGCGGCAGGAGCAGACGGCAGGTGGCAGCCCTGGATTAGCGCAGGCTGGGCAGCGCCTGCAGCTGGGCTCCCTCTCCTCCCTGAGCGGAAAAGCAGCGATTTGGGCTCTTGTGGTGGCTGCAGGGACAGCGCCGTGTCCCGGGGTGTTCCCCACGGACACTCGGACTGTTGCCGTGGCGTTTCAGCAGCCTGGCGTGGGGCTTTGGACAAGGCGTGCAGGGAGGGCTCTTCTCCCAAAGGGGTGGGCAAGGAAAGGGAGCACCAGGGAAGGAGCAGCAGCCCCCGAGGTAAGGGCAGCAGCCAGGAGTCCTGGTCATTCTGCGCACCAGCAGCAATAGGATAGGCTGGACATATCAATCCACAGCTCAGGATCCATCCCAGTGAGGGCACCTAGGGCTGGACAGAGCCAGCTGATCCCTGGGCAGATCCAAGGGCACAAACCAGGCCTGAGCTCAAGCTGGGAAATCAATCCAGGCCAGGATTCAGATCCCTGGGGCCCAGAGGTGCAAGGATAGCTGCAGCTAAACTGGAGACCAGCACTCCAGGAGCTCAGCTCAAACCAGGCCAGCCCTGAGCTGAGCTTAAAAGGGTTCCCAAGCCCGTGGGTGGGAATGCCATCCCGGCTGGGGCTGCCCAGGGCCCTCAGTGCCCCTGGCACTTGCCACTCAGCTCTGGTTTGCTCAAGAGGCAGAAGAGCTGGTGCCTCCCCGTCAGTCACAGCCAGGGACACCTCAGGGAGCTGTTTTCCCTCACTTTTCCCTCAGGGACGTGTTTGTCTGTGCCACCCTGGCTGTGTGGGCACTTGGTTTGTCCAGCCCGGAGGAGGCTGAGGGGACACCTCCCTGAGGGGCAGTGGAGGGGCAGGGACCCAGCTCTTCACTCTCCTGAGCAGGGGCAGGCCCCAGGGAATGGCTGGAGCTGAGTCAGGGAGGGCCAGGTGGGATTTCGGGAAAGGTCCTTCCCCCAGAGGGAAGCACTGCCCAGGGTCCCAGGGAATGGGCACGGCCCAAGGCTGCCAGGGACAAGGTGGGATTGATGGGCATCTGTGCCAGGGGCTGGACTGATGATCCCAGTGGGTCCCTTCCAATCCGCCTGTTCTGTGATTCCGTGGTTCCCTCCTGGCTCGTGGCTCTGGTCCCACACGGTGTGGGGTCACTCTGGGGGTGCCCAGGGCTGGTTTGGGGTTGGGGACAGGTCCCTGCCCCATCCATCCATGAGAACTGCGCTCTCACAGCCATCACCGAGCACCAGGATTCCCTCCTGGCTCCTGTCCCACGCCGTGCCTGTCCCCACATTGTCGCTGTGGAGTGCCCAGGGCCGGTTCGGGGTTGAGGACCCGTCCCTGCCCCAGCCATCGATGGGAGCTGCGCTCTCACGGCCACCACAAGCGCGGCCAGGGCCGCCGCGGGGCGCGGGCAGCCAGGCAGAAAGGCCGATAATCCATCTGCCTAAAGAGCAGTGATTAACATGAAATGAAGACAATGAGCCGCGATCGGTGTGGCAATGACCATGGGGACAGCCAGGAGTTGGGCACCGAGCTGGCGCCAGCAGCCCGGGCAGCGCGGGGACCGCCCTGTGCTGCTTCTCCCATCTCGGGGGGGGATGTTGATCTTGCCCACCCCTGCGGCTCATCCTGCAGCAGCTAAATCCCGGTGGATGTTATCAGGTGGCCTTGGCAATGATAAATAGAGTTGTCGCAGTCCTGCGTTAGCCAGCGGTGTTTCTGCCCCCGATGGCTCTCGCTCTGCTCAGCGCTCCCCGCTGCCCCGGGGCACGTTTAGTTCAGCCAGCGGTGCAACGCGTTCATTAAAGGGATTTAATGAAACCTGAGGCTCCCTCCCCCCTCGGGAGTGCGGCACCTAAAATAAACCAACGGTGAGAAAGGGCTGGGCCCAGCCAGGGGGCACGGAGAGACTTTAATGGCCCGGAGCAGCTTTACCTGGGACCCCCCACCATCCATCCACCCACCCTCTGCTCCTGCTCCATGTAAGGCCAGACCAGGGAGTTGTTCTTGCTTTGAGCTGAAATGTGCTGAATCTGGCCTAGTTTGGGCTTCCAGACCGGGAAAGGGCCGCTTTCCTCATGTTGGGATCTGGAAGGACAGGGATAGAGCGTGCAAACCGTCCCAAGATCGAGGTGTGATGCACAACTCAGATCCAAAACCTTCTCCCGGTGGCTGAGGGGTTACCAAAACCCCAGAGTCATCTAGGCCAGTCCAAAATTATTGTTACAACCCCCCAAAAGCAGAGCCAGGGCTGGGGCTGTGCTGCTCAGTGCCACAGCTTGGGGTGGCCTGTGCAGGCCCAGCAGCTGGACTTTGCTGATCCTTGTGGGTCCCTTCCAGCTCGGGATATTCCACGGTTCCATGCCCCACTGGGGTCTAGAAATGGGCTAAACTAGGAGAACTGGGGACTTTAGGCTCTGTGTGTGTCGGGGACAATGTTTGGCTTTCGGACTCCTGAAAAACGAGAGCTGAGGAAACTGCAGGGGAGAGGATTGGGAAGAGCTGCACGCACACGGTAAAAGAAAAGCAATTTCTGAAGAGAAGGGGGTTTTTTATCAACAGAAGAAAATGAACAACAACAAGTGACCGGATTGGGCTGAATATCCCCAGTATTTCACCTCCTGAAGCTCAGAGGAGGGACAAGAGGGGAGCTCTAATTGATGGCAAACATTCCAGCTGGCGCTGAATTCCAGGAGAGACTTTTCTAGCGGGTATTGCGAAGGATGACTGTGATTCTTTGGGCATTTCGGGGTTAGATTGCAGCAAAACTGCAGCAAAAAGCAATTTGGCTTTAATCAACTCTCTAACAAAGGCCCGGCATAGTAAAGAGCAGAAAGCATCGGGAGGTAGGAAATTGTCAGCCTTGCTGGAGCTGGAAGATAAGATTGTGCTCCCTCCGGCTACGCTGAGAGAAGATAAATTATCCGTGGGGGCAACTCGGAGAGAAAATAATGTGCAATTAAAGTTGCTTGAATTATACTTTTAGGGAAGCACGAGCGCAGGGAAAAAACAGCCTCAGTGGAAAGGCTGAAACCTCCTTCCCGTGTGCTTCTAGAAAGCAGAACTAGTTTTTTTTGGGGGGGAAAAAAAACGATAAATTTGGGGGGAAAAAGTGATAACTTGGGCAGGGCAGCCCTAAAGAAGAGCAAAGGATGTGTCTCTGCAAGGGAGAGAGATGCTGGGCCTGGGGCTGTGTGCGGGGGAAGCAGCTCTGGGCTCGCCAGGAGCCAGAGGCAGGGCTGGGAACGGCTGGAGAAGGCTGGGAATGTCCTCCCTAAGGGTCCCTGCCAGCAGCTGGGCCTCTGCGGGGGCACAGGGCTCAGCTCTGCCAGGAGCACGGCTGGGGCTGCGCAGCTGCACACCCTCTGCCGCATCCTGGGGGCTCCCTGAGATCCTGGGAAGGCCGGGAAAAGCCCTGAGGCCACGCGGCGTTCAGGGAGAGCAGATGGGCGCAGAGGTGCCAGGTTATTGCAGGCTTTGCTGACCTCTGCCCTTCTGCGGGCTCTGGTGGAGCACAGGTTGAAAAGGGCTCCGTGTTTCCGTGGATGAATGTCCTGCACATCCCCGTATTCCTGAGAGGCCCTTCCCCAGCTGCGCCCCTGCCCCAGAGCTGATGGTGAGTGGGGAATCTCCTGAAAACCGGCAGAAACAGGAGCGTCCTGTGCTGCAAATCCCCTGCGGAGCATCCCGGCACCCTCCCGCCCAGGGGCAGCTCTGGCAGATCGTGAAAAACGAGGTTCGCTCTCCTGTGAGAATTTAAAGGGTTTAATAGAAAGACAATAAGAGACACATAAAATAAAGCAAAGGGATAACGGCCGGGTGCCTTGGCGCTCTGCCAAGAGCACACCTGATGCTCCAGGTGAGTCCTTTTTATACCATTTTTACTGTCTGTTCTCTATTCATATTCAAACTTTCCCCGGAGCTGTTCTGCATGGGCACTCCTTGGTTCCGCCTTTTTAGAGCATGCGTATTCTTCTGCCTTGCGGTTTTATTTCTCTTGATTCTTGGGGTTGGGCCCGCTAGGTAAGAGTGGATGGTAGGGTGGATCTCTTAATTCTCCAGACAGTCAGGGCTGATTGCAGCTTTGGGCTTCTTTGCCCCCCGGGCAGAGCGGTGATAGCGGCTCTGGGCTCTCCTGGCCGCCCGCTCTCCGGGCAGAGCAGCCTTTGGGCCCTTTTGTTCCCTGGACAAAGTGTTGATCAGCAGCTCCTCGGGCCTCATCCTCTGCTCGCTGGGAGGTTCTCTTACTTGCTCACACTTGCTAACATTCTTGCTAAAAAGAGAGAAAACTACATCCACACAGCAAAAAGCATTTCTAACATTATATAATACCTACCTTAATACTTTGCGAGAAGCCAACATTACAATATATGTTTATAACAAGATGGTGTGGGCACGGCTGGCAACGCTCCGAAGGTGGCATCTCGGGCACCGCTCTGCTTTGTCGCGTGGCCACGGGACAGCTGCACTCGAGCTGAGAGCAGCGGCCACAGACTGGCTCCTGCAGTTGCCACATTCCCCCTTCCGAGCTGGCAGCTGCCTCGGAGGAAGGGGGAATGAGGAGGAGGAGGAGGATGGCGCTGAGACGGAGGAGCCGCTTTGGGAAGGGCTTTTCTTGGAAAAAAGCTCCGCGCCGTGTGCGGCACAGAGTGGGCTCCGAAAATAATCCGAGCCTGGAAACGTGGTGTGCTCGCAGTCAGCTGCTCCGGGAGCGGCAGCGCGGGGGTTATTCCATCTCCAGGCCTCATTCCCGTTGGATCGGCCCTTTCCCACTGCTGGAATAACTGGGAGAGCCGTGGCACCGGCGGTGCCTGGGATGGAGAGCTGCTGAATTCCCAGCCAAGCTCGAAGGGACCTTTGGCTTCCATCTCGTTCGGGAATGGAAGAGTTCCAGAATGGGAGAGGAGCGGCGGGCACGTGCTGCGTTCCCAGGAAACCGGGCTGGAGAGGGATGCGGGCTGCGTCTGGGAGCGGGGCGCTCACGGGATCCTGGGCTCTGTGCTCTAGGGATGTGTCTGTGTGTCCTTGTGTCTGTGTGTCCCTGTGTGTGTGTGTCCATGTGTCCGTGTGTCTGTCTGTCTGTGTGTCCATGTGTCCCTGTGTCCATGCACAGCCTGGCAGCCGGATGTGCCTCTGGAGCAGTGGGATGCAAGACAGGGCAGGGCCGTGTGTCCCTGTGTCCATGTGCCCATGTGTCCATATGTCTGTGTGTCACTGTGCCTATGTGTCCCTGTGTCCGTGTGTCCCTGTGTCCATGTGCCCATGTGCCCGTGTGTCCCTGTGTCCCTGTGTCCCTGTGTCCATGTGCCCATGTGTCCATATGTCTGTGTGTCACTGTGCCTATGTGTCCCTGTGTCCGTGTGTCCCTGTGTCCATGTGCCCATGTGCCCGTGTGTCCATGTGTCCCTGTGTCCCTGTGTCCCTGTGTCCATGTGCCCATGTGTCCATATGTCTGTGTGTCCGTGTGCCCATGGGCCCGTGTGTCCCTGTGCCCGTGTGTCCCTGTGTCCGTGTGTCCCTGTGCCCGTGTGTCCGTGTGTCCGTGTGTCCATGTGCCCGTGTGTCCCTGTGTCCGTGTGTCCGTGTGTCCCTGTGCCTGTGTGTCCGTGTGTCCCTGTGTCCGTGTGTCCGTGTGTCCGTGTGCCCATGTGTCCGTGTGTCCCTGTGCCCGTGTGTCCGTGTGTCCCTGTGCCCGTGTGTCCCTGTGTCCGTGTGTCCCTGTGCCTGTGTGTCCGTGTGCCCGTGTGTCCGTGTGTCCGTGTGTCCCTGTGTCCGTGTGTCCGTGTGTCCCTGTGTCCGTGTGTCCCTGTGTCCGTGTGTCCGTGTGTCCCTGTGTCCGTGTGTCCCTGTGCCCGTGTGTCCCTGTGCCTGTGTGTCCGTGTGCCCCTGTGCCCGTGTGTCCGTGTGTCCCTGTGCCTGTGTGTCCGTGTGTCCGTGTGTCCCTGTGCCCGTGTGTCCCTGTGCCCGTGTGTCCCTGTGTCCCTGTGCCCGTGTGTCCCTGTGCCCGTGTGTCCCTGTGCCCGTGTGTCCGTGTGCCCGTGTGTCCGTGTGTCCCTGTGCCCGTGTGCCCGTGTGTCCGTGTGTCCGTGTGTCCGTGTGTCCCTGTGCCCATGTGTCCGTGTGCCCGTGTGCCCGTGTGTCCGTGTGTCCCTGTGTCCCTGTGCCCATGTGCCCGTGTGTCCGTGTGTCCCTGTGCCCGTGTGTCCCTGTGCCCGTGTGTCCCTGTGTCCCTGTGCCCATGTGCCCGTGTGTCCGTGTGTCCCTGTGCCTGTGTGTCCGTGTGTCCCTGTGCCCGTGTGTCCCTGTGCCCGTGTGTCCGTGTGTCCGTGTGCCCGTGTGTCCCTGTGTCCGTGTGCCCGTGTGTCCGTGTGTC
Source organism: Corvus hawaiiensis (assembly GCF_020740725.1). Lineage (NCBI taxonomy): Eukaryota > Metazoa > Chordata > Aves > Passeriformes > Corvidae > Corvus > Corvus hawaiiensis. The sequence goes on along the minus strand of NC_063225.1, from coordinate 20,652,331 downwards.
CGTGTGTCCCTGTGCCCGTGTGTCCCTGTGTCCGTGTGTCCCTGTGTCCGTGTGTCCGTGTGTCCGTGTGCCCATGTGTCCGTGTGTCCCTGTGCCCGTGTGTCCGTGTGTCCGTGTGCCCGTGTGTCCGTGTGCCCGTGTGTCCCTGTGCCCGTGTGTCCGTGTGTCCGTGTGTCCGTGTGTCCGTGTGCCCGTGTGTCCCTGTGTCCCTGTGTCCATGTGCCCGTGTGCCCGTGTGCCCGTGTGTCCCTGTGTCCATGTGCCCGTGTGTCCGTGTGTCCCTGTGTCCATGTGCCCGTGTGTCCCTGTGCCCGTGTGTCCCTGTGCCCGTGTGTCCGTGTGTCCCTGTGTCCCTGTGTCCCTGTGTCCGTGTGTCCCTGTGCCCGTGTGCCCGTGTGTCCCTGTGTCCCTGTGCCCGTGTGTCCCTGTGCCTGTGTGCCCGTGTGTCCCTGTGCCCGTGTGTCCCAGGGTGTTCCAAGCCCCGTCCCGCCTGGCCTTGGGCGGTGCCAGGGCAGCCACAGCTGCTCCGGGCAGTCCTGCTTTAGGATTTGCCCAGCTTCAGGGCACTTTAGGGCAAGGAAAAGCTTGGGGCGAAGCACTCGGGTCTGGGTAAGGCCTGTGCAGCAGTGGCAGTGCCGCGGTGCCACCGCTTCCCTGGGGACACAGTGACCCCCATGGCAGTGCCACCACTTCCCTGGGCACAAGATGACCCCCGTGGCAGTGCCACCGATTCCCTGGGCACACAGTGACCTCCATGGCAGTGCCGCAGTGCCACCACTTCCCTGGGCACACGGTGACCCCTGTCCTCCCCCCGGGCACTGCCCGGGTGTTCGTCCCGCCTGGCTGCCCGTAGCCTGGCGCTGCTGCTGCTGCTCTGCTGCCCACGAGGAGTTTGTTTGCAGTTGCAGCGTGGGGTTTGTCGTTCACTGAAGGAGAGGCCTCGAGGAAAGGCTTGGGAGATGCGGGCTCTTTGCCCCCCGCGCTGGAAGCCATCCTGCAGAGGGGTTGCTGAGCAAAAGAAGAGCCTGGTGGCTTTTCTCTGATAAGAAACCACCTGGCTGATATCGACAGACAGCGGGGCTGCTCTGAGCCGAATTCATTTGCCAGGAGATCAAAGCGCTGCACGCGCTTTGGGACCCAAGCAGGAACCTCTGGCTCCTGCAGGCTGCTCCGGGAATTTCTCTGGCCTCAGGTGTGCGGGGTGCAATGCTCCTGCTGCTGCCTTCCAGAGGGGACAGGAATCCCGCTCGGTGACAGAGCACGGAGCTGAGCACAGACGGGTGATGAAGGTCTCGTATTCCTTAGATTTGGGGGGAAAACCCCTTTTTTTTCCTTCTCCCTGATGGGTGTGGGGTGATGGTGACTCCCAGCCCGGAGGTGGTGGCAGCAGAGCTGGGTGGGAGGATGTGGGAGCGAAGCAGGAGGGAAGGAGAAGGGAAAAGGCCTCATTTTCCATGGCTGGGGGAGGGGAAGACCTCTCCAAGGGCTCCTCATCCCTTCGTGCCTCAGGCAGCTGGAATAGAGGAGCTTTTCATCCTGCAGGCTGTGGAAAAACCTCTGGGAACAGGGCACAACCCTCTCCCTGCTCCCGGAATGACGTGGCTTCGGGGTGTTGGTACCAGACACACATCCCCGGAGCCCAGACCGGGATAAAACCCCCTTGGGAATGCCTGATCCCACCCAGGATCTCACCGGAGCCGAGGGCTGGGGAAGGGATCCGGGGCAAGGGCTGCTCGCAGCGCTGCTGCAAATTTAATCGCGTTTTCAAAAATAACCAGCTCTGGGCTGGGGAGGCCGCGTGGGCCTGGCTGAGCGCCGGGCACAGCTGGCAGGGGCTGCCCTTGGCACGCACACGGCTCGGGAAGGCTCTCCCGAGCCTTTTCTGGGAACGTTGGGGGTGACTCTGAGCTCACCCTCCCTCACTCCCCGTTGCAGACCCCTCCGGGCGATTTTTGGGCAAAATGAATTAAAGGTGGTCGCACTGTCCCTGTCCCCCCTTCCCGGTGCGTGTTCCCACTTCTTCCCTTGCACCGGAGCTCCCCGGTGGGAATCTGGGCGGCTGACCTCAATAAATTGTTCCTATTTCAATTGGGATTGGTTCATCTGCATTGCAGGAGCATCCCAGACCTCTGGCACTGCTGGCTCTTGCCATCCTGGCTCCTGCCCAGATCTGGGGACGGATAAAACCTCCATGGATTCAGGGAAAACCCATTTTGTGGAGCTGGTGTGAGCCGAGGGACAGCCAGAGGCTCTGAGCCCTCGCTCCGGGCATCTCCTGGCAGTGGGGACTCGCTGGGAGTGGGTTCGGGAAGGAGCGGGATGCCGCTGCAGGAGCAGGGCTCAGCCGCACCTGGGAGCTCATCCCGTTCCCATCGGGATGGCTCCGCCTCTGGAGCCCGCCCTGGGCTTGGGAACAGCCCTGGGACAACGCTGAGCTGTGCCCTGAGCGGCCTCTGCCCCAGCACAGCCCTGGCACAGCTGCTGGGTGACTCCAGCCCTGGCCCCACATCCCAGCACAGCCCCATCCAAGGAATGCCAGCTCTGTCCCAGCAGGATTGGGGCTCTCCAGAGGCAGCCTCAGGTTGGGCTTGTGGGCTCGTTTTCTCCTGCCACTGTCTCCCTGCTCTGCCCCGTGGTCCAAAAGCCCCCAAAGGCCCTTCCTGCTCCTCCCTGTCCTCTGGGGTTGGCACTGGGATGTTCCTTGGAGGACCCAGCGCTGGGTTAAGGAGCTCTCCGTGAGTCCAAGGATCCTGCAGTGGGCAGTGCAGGTGGCACCGTGTGAATCCAGCTTCCAATACAGGTCGCTTTCCCCGTCCCTGGCAGTGCCCCACGCCAGGCTGGACACGGCTGGGAGCACCCTGGGGCAGTGGGAGGTGTCCTTGGATGGGTTTTAAGGTCCCTCCCAACCCAAACCGTGCTGGGATTCCCTGATCCTGGCAGATTTGGGGGATAGAGGGTGGGATTTACGCTCCAACCCCTGCCATGCTGGTGGGAAAGCTGGGAATATGGGAAATAATGGGAATGAGCCTCCTGGGCAGCACACACTCGATTCCCACCTCCCTAACCGCTGGAAACCGGAGCTGGGCGGCATTTCCACGGGGATCACGGCCAGGAGGAGCAGCCCCGATTCCCAGAGCTGACCCTGGACACCTCGTTGGGAGGCTCCGGATGTGTCCCAGCGCCTCCCTCCCACCCCCGATTGAACCCTGGCTGGGCACGGAATTAAACTTGCAAATTGCAGGTTTTTGAGGAAGGAAAAGAAGCCAAAAGAATCATTTGGGATGGAGACATCCCCGACTGAAATCCCACCCCCCCCGGAAGCCCTTTCATCGTTAATTAACAAGCGAGCAGCGTGGATTTTAACTCCGAGCGTGTCTTGATGTTAAAAACCTGCCTTTGTTTCCAAGCTTCTTCGTTTCTCCTGGCTTTTTTTTTTAATTGTTTGGTGTTCCTATTGAACACTGGAAAGCTCCAGGTGCTCAGAGCTCCCTTGGTGCCTTCAAACAGCCCCAGGAGCAGAGCAGCACTCGTGGCCGAGGAATCAACGCCGTGCTGCTGCTTTCATCGCCTGAACTGGTGGCAGGAGGGACAAAGTCGGGATGCTGGGAAGCGCTGCCCTGGGCAGGGATGGCAACCGATGTCTTGTCAGGGATGGGGTGGGGGGGGATTGATGCCCTTTTCTCGGATTCCACCTGTGGTTTTGGGAGAGCTGGAGGTGCCTGTGGAGTTGTTGGGCCAGCTCTGTGCCAGGCTCACCCCCAGCAGCGCGGGCAGCGGCGCAGGGAGGGATTCTGCCCCCGTGCCCAGGTGAGGCCCCACCTGCGGAGCTGCCCCAGCTCTGAGCCCAACAGCAGCGGGACCTGGAGCTGCTGGAGAGAGCCCAGAGGAGGCCCCGGAGCTGCTCCAGGGCTGGAGCCCCTCTGCTCTGGAGCCAGGCTGGGAGAGCTGGGGGTGCTCAGCTGGAGAGGAGAAGGCTCCAGGGAGAGCTCAGAGCCCCTGGCAGGGCCTAAAGGGGCTCCAGGAGAGCTGGAGAGGGACTGGGGCCAAGGCATGGAGGGATGGACACAGGGAATGGCTACAGAGTGCAAAAGGGTGGCTTTAGGGTAAATCTTGGGAAGGAATTCTCCCCTGTGAGGGTGGGGAGGTGCTGGGATGGAATTCCCAGCACAGCCGTGGCTGCCCCTGGATCCCTGGCAGTGCCCAAGGCCGGGCTGGACATTGGAACAGTGGGAGGTGTCCCTGCCCGTGGATGAGACAATCCTGAAGGTCCCTTCCAAGGAATGCTGCCGACTTTCAGGGCCCGTCTGGGAATGGAGCGCAGGACCCCCCGTTCAGTCCCTTTCGAAGCGGGTTGGCCTCATCCCCGTGCCATCCTTGCTGCTGCCACCCGTGGGTGCCCAGCCTTTCACCGCCTCCCTTCCTGCCGAACCCTCCCTCGCCTGCCAGGGGGAAAAAACCACGCATGGAATGGTTTAATTACAGCACGTCTGGGGTTATTTTAACTCGCCTTTAATCCGCAGCTCCCCTGTAATCACCAGGGCGAGGAGCTTCCTTTGCTCCGCACCCAGCCCAGCCCCGTGGGCGTCCCCCTGCAGGTGCCGCGGCTCCCAAACCTTTGGGGTTTCCCCCCGTGCCCCCAGCACGGTGTGGGGCTGCCGCTGGACAGCCGGCGTGGGTCAATCATTAACCAGGATTTTCCTGGGAAGCAGCCTGGGCTGCGCCTGGCAAATCCCGGCTGCCCTTCGTCCTGCCCAGAGGAGATGGCTCAGCCTTCCTGCCTGGCTCCCTGCACCTCATCCCGACTCTGAGATCCCCAAAATCCCGACTCTGAGGTGCCCAAAATCCCGAATCTGAGATCCCCCAAATCCCTGGTTCTGCGCATCCCATCCCGAATCTGAGATCCCCAAAATCCCGACTCTGAGATCCTCAAAATCCCGACTCTGAGGTGCCCAAAATCCCGAATCTGAGATCCCCCAAATCCCTGGTTCTGTACATCCCATCCCGAATCTGAGGTCCCCAAAATCCCGAATCTGAGGTCCCCAAAATCCCGAATCTGAGATCCCCAAAATCCCGAATTTGAGATACCCAAATTCCCTGGTTCTGTGCATCCCCAAAATCCCGAATCTGAGAACCCTAAAATCTCAGCTCTGAGATCCCCAAAATCTCAAATCTGAGATCCCCAAAATCCCAACTCTGAGGTGCCCAAAATCCCGAATCTGAGATCCCCAAACTCCCTGGTTCTGCACATCCCATCCCGAATCTGAGATCCCCTAAATCCCTGGTTCTGCGCATCCCATCCCGAATCTGAGATTCCCAAAATCCCTGGTTCTGTGCATCCCATCCCGACTCTGAGATCCCCAAAATCCCGACTCTGAGGTGCCCAAAATCCTGAATCTGAGATCCCCCAAATCCCTGGTTCTGCGCATCCCATCCCGAATCTGAGATCCCCAAAATCCTGACTCTGAGATCCTCAAAATCCCGACTCTGAGATTCCCTGAGTCCTCACCTCCCTGCACCCCAAATCCCTGGCACAGGCTGTGCCCAACCCTCAGCCTCCAGACACGGCCAATCCCTCAGGCCTGGTGCTCCCCAATACTCACGGCTCTGTGAACCCCAATCCCCAGCCCCAGGATCCCAAATCCCCCAATACCAGGCACCCCAATCCCCCAGCCCCAGGCACCCCAATCCCCAGCCCCAGGATCCCCAATCCCCCAGCCCCAGGATCCCCAATCCCCCAGACCCAGGATCCCCAATCCCCCAATACCAGGCACCCCAATCCCCAGCCCCAGGAACCCCAATCCCCCAATCCTGGGCACCCCAATCCCCCAGCCCCAGGATCCCAAATCCCCCAATCCCGGGCACCCCAATCCCCAGCCCCAGGATCCCAAATCCCCCAACCCCGGGCACCCCAATCCCCAGCCCCAGGCACTCCAATCCCCCAATACCGGGCACCCCAATCCCCAGCCCCAGGCACCCCAATCCCCAGCCCCAGGATCCCCAATCCCCCAGTCCCGGGCACCCCAATCCCCAGCCCCAGGATCCCAAATCCCCCAATACCGGGCACCCCAATCCCCAGCCCCAGGATCCCCAATCCCCCAATACCGGCCACCCCAATCCCCGCCTCGCTGCTCCCCAATCTCCCTGCTCAGCGCTCCCCAGTCCTCATCTCCAGGCTCTCAAATCCCTCATTCCCAGGCTCCCCAATCCCCCAGCTCAGCGCTCCCCAGTCCTCATCTCCAGGCTCTCAAATCCCTCATTCCCAGGCTCCCCAATCCCCCAGGCACCCCAATCCCCGTTTGGCGCTCCCCAATCCCTCATTCCCAGGCTCCCCAATCCCCCAATACCGGGCACCCCAATCCCCGCTTGGCGCTCCCCAATCCCCCATCCCCAGGCACCCCAGTCCCCTGCTCAGTGCACCCCAATCCCTCAGGGCTTCCCCATCCCCCAGGGCTTCCCAATTCTCCACGCTCCCCACTCCCCGTTCCCGTAGTCCCCAGTACCCATTCCCGTTGTCCCCAGTCCCCGTTCCCGGTGTCTCCACGCTCCCCACTCCCCGTTCCCGTAGTCCCCAGTCTCCATTCCCGTTGTCCCCAGTCCCCGTTCCCGGTGTCCCCACGCTCCCCACTCCCCGTTCCCGTTGTCCCCAATCCCCGCTCCCGTTGTCCCCAGTCCCCGTTCCCGGTGTCCCCACGCTCCCCTCTCCCGGCTCCAGGCTCCTCCCGCGCCGTTCCCGGCAGGAAGCGGCCGCAGCCAATCGCTCCGGGGCCGCCCCCGCTGCCCGCGCTGCCTGCGCCGCCGGCCCGGTGAGTGCCGGGGGCCCGGGGGTGCCCGGGGGGTTCTTGGGGTGCGGGATCCGGCCGGGAATGGGGCGGCCCCGCAGCTCCCCCGCGCCTGGAGCCGCCCCGCTGCCGCTGCCCCTCCCGCGGGCCGGGGCTCGGCGCCGGGCGGGGTTCCGGGACGGACGGACGGACGGAGGGACGGAGGGACGGAGGGACGGAGGGAGGGAGGGAGGGAGGAATGAATGGGGGTCCCCCGGGCCGGGGCAGGCGGGGCTGGGGGGCTCAGGGAGCCCCGCGGGGTTTGGGGGCTGCGGGGGTGCCCCCGGCCCGGCCCGCTGCGGGCAGTGCCGGGGCACAGGCGGGGCCCGTGGCGGGGCTGGGTGCGGGGAAGGCGGCACCCCGGGGTGCTGGAAGTGGGGTCGGAACCGCCCCGGTGGGGATCCGGGGCTGGGCGCACCCCGCGTGGGACACGGTGGCGAGGGGAAGTGGGGGTTCCCCCGAGCCGGGACAGGGATAACCCCACCCCCCCCTTTCCTGCGGGCACCGCTGCATCCCGAATCCCAGTCCCTTCCTCCGGGCAGGGATCACCCCGGATCCCAGTCCCTTCCTCCAGAGAGGGATCATCCCGAATCCCAGTCCCTTCCTCCGGGCAGGGATCACCCCGAATCCCAGTCCCTTCCTCCGGGCAGGGATCACCCCGAATCCTTGTCCTTTTCTTCTGTCAAGTATTGCACCCCAAATCCTTGTTCCTTCCTCCTTCCAAATATTGCACCCCAAATCCTCATCCTTTTCTCCTTCCAGGTGTCACCCCAAATCCTCATCCCTTCCTCCTTCCAAGTATTGCACCCCAAATCCTTGTTCCTTCCTCCTTCCAAGTATTGCACCCCAAATCCTTGTTCCTTCCTCCTTCCAAGTATTGCACCCCAAATCCTCATCCCTTCCTCCTGTCAGATGTCACCCCGAGTCCCCGTCCCTTCCTGACCCCAAACACCACACCCCGAATTCCCGGTGGGATTTGGGGGCTGCGTCCCATCTTTCCACGCCCCCATCCCCACAGAGTCCCGAGTGTGGAGCTGCACCCCCAGAAGTTGAGCGGGGACTAAAATTAGTCCCGAGCAGAGCCGGGCTCTGGGCTCGAGGAGAGGGGCTGAGCCCAGGCACCCCAAAAACTGGGATGGAGCTGGAGCGGGAGGCCAGGGCTCCTCCCTGGATCCGGAGGTGTTTCCGTGACACCTCAGGGCGATAATTTGGCAGCGGATAATTCGGGGATCTATAAAAAACCAGGGAGCGGGTGATAATTCCCGGGATTTAATTATTCCTTGGGGTTCCGGAGGCTTCGGCCGTCCCGGCGCGAGGGCATCCCTCTTCCAAGGGAGAATTTTGTGGGATTCCTTAGAGGTCTCGTGCCCTTGGATCGCACCCCAGGGCCGGGGAAACTGAGTCACGGCAGCGGGAGGGTTGGAGGCACGGGCGTCCCCTTGCCGTGGCACCCCTGAGCCGGCCCGGCAGGAATTGTAGGAATTGCAAACCTGGAGAATGGGATTTGTTGAACATCCCCAGGAAAGGGGAGGAATTCCTAGGGGGATGAGTCACCATTTCCCTTGTCCGGGCAGCGGGACCTCAGCTGGGCCTCAGTTTCCCCCATTCCCCTTTGTGCCTCAGTTTCCCCCTCGTGCCTCAGTTTCCCCTTTGTGCCTCAGTTTCCCCATTCCCTGTGCCTCAGTTTCCCCCATTCCCCGTGCCTCAGTTTCTCCTTTGTGCCTCAGTTTCCCCTTTTTACCTCCGTTTCCCCTTTGTGCCTCAGTTCCCCCATTCCCTGTGCCCCACTTTCCCCCTCGTGCCTGTTTCCCCATTCCCCGTGCCTCAGTTTCCCCTTTGTGCCTCAGTTTCCCCTTTGTGCCTCAGTTTCCCCATTCCCCGTGCCTCAGTTTCCCCTTTGTGCCTCAGTTTCCCCTTTGTGCCTCAGTTTCCCCATTCCCCGTGCCTCAGTTTCCCCTTTGTGCCTCAGTTTCCCCTTTGTGCCTCAGTTTCCCCATTCTCCGTGCCTCAGTTTCCCCCTTGTGCCTCAGTTTCCCCTTTGTGCCTCAGTTTCCCCTTTGTGCCTCAGTTTCTCCCATTCCCTGTGCTCCAGTCTCCCCTATTCCCCTTTGTGCCTCAGTTTCCCCATTCCCCGTGCCTCAGTTTCCCCCTTGTGCCTCAGTTTCCCCTTTGTGCCTCAGTTTCCCCCATTCCCTGTGCTCCAGTCTCCCCTATTCCCCTTTGTGCCTCAGTTTCCCCATTCCCCGTGCCTCAGTTTCCCCCTTGTGCCTCAGTTTCCCCTTTGTGCCTCAGTTTCCCCCATTCCCTGTGCTCCAGTCTCCCCTATTCCCCGTGCCTCAGTTTCCCCATTCCCTGTGCCTCCATTTCCCCTTTGTGCCCCACTTTCCCCCTCGTGCCTCAGTTTCCCCTTTGTGCCTCAGTTTCCCCCATCCCCCGTACCTCAGTTTCCCCCATTCCCTGTGCTCCAGTCTCCCCTATTCCCCGTGCCTCAGTTCCCCCATTCCCTGTGCCTCAGTTCCTGCTGCGACCCCACAAATGTGGCCGTGGCAGATGGGATGTTCGGGGACAGGGAGGGGACACAGCAGCGGGACCCTGGCGTGGGATGGGAGAGGGACAGGACACGCGGTGGGACCCTGGGATGGGGTGGGGTGGGATGGGACGGGGGGGACACAAGGGGCTGTGGGCTCTTCGGGACAGGGAGGGGACACGGAGGTTCTGGGATGCTCGGGGACAGGGAGGGGACACAGTGGGACCCTGGGATGCTCCAGGGACAGGGAGGGGACACAGTGGGACCCTGGGCTATTCTGGCACAGGGAGGGGACACAGTGGGACCCTGGGATGCTCAGGGACAGGGAGGGGACACAGTGGGACCCCGGGAGGGGACGGCAGTGTCCGCGCTGTCCGGAGCCCATTCCGGCCGCGAGGGAGGCGCGCGGGTCACGCGGGATCGCCGGGAATGCGGCGCCGCCGCCAGCCGGGCCGGGCCGGGCCCTCACCGTGCCCCCGGTGCAGCTCCGCTCCCATCCCCGCTCTGCCGGGACAGCCCCATCCCGGAGAATTCCCTGCCGCCAGCCGGGAATCCGCAACCCTCTGGCTGTGAGCCCCTCCCCGCCCCGACTGGAGCCGGATTGCGGAGCCTGGGAGCGAGCTGGCTGCTCCTGGAGCGCGGGGATGGAGGGAAAAGCTGGGAAGGACGGGAGCCAGAGGGGAGGAGGAGAAGCGGCGGCGAGGAAGGGACGGGGCTCCCGCGGCTTCCCCGGGGCTCGGCCGCCGCCTCCGGAGCTGCCGCCGGCCCCGCCGGGCGCCGGGAATGCGGCGATGCCGGGCCCGGGCCAGGCGGGAGCTGAGCCCCTTCCCGTGCCTGGTCACGGGGTGGGAGATCCCTGGGAATGGCCGGAGTGGGATCCCTGGGAGATCCCTGGGAATGGCCGGTGTGGGATCCCTGGGAATGGCCAGAATGGGATACCTGGGAATGGCCAGAGTGGGATCCCTGGGAATGGTTGGAGTGGGATCCCTGGGAGATCCTTGGGAATGGCCGGTGTGGGATCCCTGGGAATGGCTGGTGTGGGATCCCTGGGAGATCCCTGGGAATGGCCGGAGTGGGATCCCCGGGAATGGCCGGAGTGGGAACCCCGGGAATGGCTGGAGTGGGATCCCTGTGAATGGCCGGAGTGGGATCCGCAGGAATGGCCGGTGTGGGATCCCTGGGAATGGCCAGTGTGGGATCCCTGGGAATGGTTGGAGTGGGATCCGCAGGAATGGCTGGATTGGGATCCCTGGGAATGGCTGCTGTGGGATCCCTGGGAATGGCCGGTGTGTGATCCCCGGGAATGGCCGGTGTGGGATCCGCAGGAATGGCCGGTGTGGGATCCCTGGGAATGGCCGGTGTGGGATCCGCAGGAATGGCCGGTGTGGGATTCCTGGGAATGGCCGGTGTGGGATTCCCGGGAATGGCTGCTGTGGGATCCCCGGCCCGGTCCCTTCCCCTGCTCCGTGTCCCTCCTTCCCAGCGCCATCCCGGTGTTCCCGTGTGTCTTCCCGCAGCTCGGGGCGCTGTTCCCAGAGACGATTCCCGGGGCCGTGCCCGCTCCCGCTGCCTCATCCCGACTTTTGCCGTGCCAAGGATGCTCTTCCCGCTGCTCGTCCTGGCACTCGGCCTGGCAGGTGAGCGGGGCCGGGCGCCGCGGGAGATGTCCCCGGTGCTGCTGGCATCCCGATGGATCTGTGCCCGGCAGAGGCGGCTCTGGGATGTGGCCGGAGCCAGGCCGGCTGCCCACTGCCCTTGTCCTGCCCGGCTGCGGCCCCTGGCACGGCTCCTTCCCGCCCTCCTCACCCTGCCAGCTCGGGAGCTTCCCGAAAATTCCCTGTCCCGTCCCTGCCCTCATCTCGTGCCATGGGAAGGGGTTGGGCAGTGGGATGAGGTGGGAATTCCAGGGGAATCCTTGGCCCAGGGGAGGCGTGTCCCCTTTTCCTGACCCTTCTGGGATCGGGAGCTGCCCTTGGGATGCTTTGGGGTTGGAATTGTTGCACAGCACTGGGATCAGCTGGAATGGTGCCACGGCACTGGGATGGGGCTGGAATGGTGCCATGGCACTGGGATGGGGCTGGAATCATGCTGGGGCGCTGGCATCAGCTGGAATCATCCCTTGGCACTGGGATCAGCTGGAATGGTGCCACGGCACTGGGATCAGCTGGAATCCTTCCATGGCACTGGGATCAGCTGGAATCATCCCATGGCACTGGGATGGGGCTGGAATCGTGCCGGGGCACTGGGATCAGCTGGAATGGTGCCACGGCACTGGGATCAGCTGGAATGGTGCCACGGCACTGGGATCAGCTGGAATCATCCCATGGCACTGGGATGCGGCTGGAATCGTGCCGGGGCACTGGGATCAGCTGGAATGGTGCCAGGGCACTGGCATCAGCTGGAATGATTCCATGGCACTGGGATCAGCTGGAATGGTGCCAGGGCACTGGGATCAGCTGGAATGATTCCATGGCACCAGGAGCAGCTGGAATGATTCCACGGCACTGGGATCAGACGGAATCATGCCGTGCCACACCGGTTGGCACCGTGCTGGGGCCAGCGCTGGCTCCTGCTGGGCACTGTGTCCCCGCCGCTGCCACCCGCTGTCCTCGCTCCCTGGGGACCACCCGGGCTCCGTGTCCCGGTGCAGGTTTGGGTGCCCATGGCAGCTCCTGGCAGCTCCTTGCAGCTGAGGCTGCCCTGGTTTGGTGCTGGGTGTGGGACTGTCCCCCTTCCAGCGGGGTGGCGTGGCTGGGGACCCTCCTGAGATGCCACCTGCGCTCGTGTGCCTCCCTCCAGGGCATCCCTGGATTTCCTTAGCCATTACCCAGGCGGAAAAGCCGGGCGGCGCTCCCGGAGGTGCCACACCGCATCCTGCTGCCCTCCCGCAGGTGCCGTGGAGATCCACGTCCCGGAGGAGCCGGTGGTGGCCCTGTTCGGCCACGATGCCACCCTGCGCTGCTCCTTCTCGCCCGACGCCAACTTCAGCGTGGCGGAGCTGAGCCTGATCTGGCAGCTGACGGACACCAAGCGCCTGGTGCACGGCTTCTCCGGCGGCCGCGACCGCCTGCAGGACCAGGGCCGCGGCTACGCCAACCGCACGGCGCTCTTCTACGACCAGCTGGCACAGGGCAACGTGTCCCTGCTGCTGCGGCGCGTGCGCATCGCCGACGAGGGCAGCTTCACCTGCTTCGTGCGTGTGCGCGACCACAACAGCGCCGCCGTCACCCTGCAGGTGGCAGGTGAGGAGGTGCCCAAGGGCGAGGGGGTGAGGGGGCTCCGGCTGTGCCAGCCTGGCTGTGGGTTCTCCGCGGAGCTGGAGAGCTACCGGGTGTATCTCCCCAAGATGGTCCTTGGCGAGCGCGAGCCGTGCCAGGGAGGCTCCCGGTTGAGGGGCCACCTTGGAAGTGTGGGGTCATCCTGGGTGTGGGATCACCCTGGGTGTGGGGTCATGCTGACCTATGGTTGAGGAGCCCTCACCGACAGTGTCACCACAGTGGAGAGGCTCCAGTTGAGGGGCCACCTCAGCCAGTAGTGCCCCAAGGTGGTGGAGCCATCACCAGCAACCTCACCATGGTGGAGAGGCTCCAGCTGAGGGGTCACCTTGGAAGCGTGGGATCACCCTGGGTGTGGGATCACCCTGGGTGTGGGATCATCCTGGGTGTGGGATCACCCTGGGTGTGGGATCACCCTAGGTGTGGGATCACCCTGGGTGTGGGATCACCCTAGGTGTGGGGTCACGTTGACCCAAAGTGGAGGAGCTCTCACCTACAACGTCAGCATGGTGGAGAGGCTCCAGCTGAGGGGCCACCTCAGCCAGCAGTGACCCAAGGTGGTGGAGCCATCACCAGCAACGTCACCATGGTGGAGAGTTGAGGGGCTGCCTTGGAATTGTGGGATCACGCTGGGTGTGGGGTCACCCTGAATGTCGGGTCACCCTGGATGTGGGGTCACCCTGGGTGTGGGGTCACGCTGGATGTGGGGTCACCCTGGGTGTGGGGTCACGCTGGCCCAAAGTTGAGGAGCCCTCACCGACAACGTCACCATGGTGGAGAGGCTCCCAGTTGAGGGGCCACCTTGGAAGTGTGGGATCACCCTGGATGTGGGATCACCCTGGGTGTGGGGTCAGGCTGGATGTGGGATCACCCTAGGTGTGGGATCACCCTGGGTGTGGGGTCAGGCTGGGTGTGGGGTCACGCTGACCCAAAGGTGAGGAGCCCTCACCGACAGTGTCACCACAGTGGAGAGGCTCCCATTGAGGGGCCACCTCAGCCAGCAGTGACCCAAGGTGGTGGAGCCATCACCAGCAACGTCACCATGGTGGAGAGGCTCCAGTTGAGGGGTCACTTCAACCATCCATGACCCACAGCTGGGGAGAACCTCACCAAAAATGTCACCACAGTGGAGAGGCTCCAATTGAGGGGTCACTTCAACCATCCATGACCCACAGCTGGGGAGAACCTCACCAAAAATGTCACCACAGTGGAGAGGCTCCCGTTGAGGGGCCACCTCAACCAGCAGTGACCCAAGGGTGATGGAGCCATCACCAGCAACGTCACCACGGTGGAGAGGCTCCCGTTGAGGGGCCACCTCAGCCAGAGTGACCCCGAGTTGAGGAGCCCCCAGCTGGTGCATTCCTCAGCCGCACCCGCCCGTCCTGGGGCGATCCCGATGCCGCTCCTCACCCGCTCGTCCCCTTGTGCCCCACAGCTCCCTACTCCAAGCCCAGCGTGCACCTGGAGCCCAGCAAGGACCTGAAGCTGGGCGACGTGGCCGTGGTGACGTGCCAGGCGTCCCGCGGCTACCCCGAGGCCAGCGTGCTGTGGCAGGATGGCCGGGGCGCCAACCTGACGGCCAACGTCACCACGTGGCAGGTGGCCAACGAGGAGGGGCTGTTCGAGGTGCGCAGCGTCCTGCGTGTGCTGGTGGAGCCCAGCGTCACCTACTCGTGCCTGGTGCTCAACGCCGTGCTGCGGCAGCACGGGCACGCCTCCGTCACCATCACGGGTGAGCCGGGCCGGGAGTGACCGCGGTGCCACCCCAAGGCACCCGGGACGGGCTGGGGGGGTGGCAGTGGTGGCACCCAAAGGCACCCGGGAGGGGCTGGCGGAGGTGGCAGTGGTGGGATGGTGGCACTGGCACCCAAAGGCACCCAGAGGGGCTGGGAGAGGTGGCAGTGGTGGCACTGTCACAGGGGCTGGGGGAGTGGCAGTGGTAGCACCCAAAGGCGCCCGGGAGCAGCTGGGGCAGGTGGCCCTGGTGGCACCCAAAGGCACCCAGGAGAGGCTGTGGGTGGTGGCAGTGGTGGCACCCAAAGGCACCCAGGAGAGGCTGGGGAGGTGGCCCTGGTGACACTGGCACAGGGGCTGGGGGAGTGGCAGTGGTGGCACCTAAAGGCACCTGGGAGGGGCTGGGGCAGGTGGCCCTGGTGGCACCCAAAGGCACCCGGGAGGGGCTGGCGGAGGTGGCAGTGGTGGCACTGGCACAGGGGCTGTGGGTGGTGGCAGTGGTGGCACCCAAAGGCACCCAGGAGGGGCCGGGGCAGGTGGCCCTGGCTGGGGTGCGGGGTCACTGCGGGTGTGGGGTCACTGCGGGTGCGGGGTCACTGCGGGTGCGGGGTCACTGCGGGTGTGGGGTCACTGCGGGTGCGGGGTCACTGCGGGTGTGGGGTCACTGCAGGTGCGGGGTCACTGCGGGTGCGGGGTCACTGCGGGTGTGGGGTCACTGTGGGTGCGGGGTCACTGCAGGTGTGGGGTCACTCTGGGTGCGGGGTCAGTGCGGGTGTGGGGTCACTGCGGGTGCGGGGTCACTGTGGGTGCGGGGTCACTGCAGGTGTGGGGTCACTGCGGGTGTGGGGTCACTGCGGGTGTGGGGTCACTGCGGGTGTGGGGTCACTCTGGGTGCGGGGTCACTGCAGGTGTGGGGTCACTCTGGGTGCGGGGTCAGTGCGGGTGTGGGGTCACTGCGGGTGTGGGGTCACTGCGGGTGCGGGGTCACTCTGGGTGTGGGGTCACTGCGGATGTGGGGTCACCCCAGATTTGGGATCCCCTCAGATTTGGGATTCCCCTGGGTGTGGGGTCACTCTGGGTGCGGGGTCAGTGCGGGTGTGGGGTCACTGTGGGTGTGGGGTCACTCTGGGTGTGGGGTCACTGCGGGTGCGGGGTCACTGCGGGTGCGGGATCACTCTGGGTGCGGGGTCACTGTGGATGTGGGGTCACCCCAGATTTGGGATCCCCTCAGATTTGGGATTCCCCTGGGTATGGGGTCACCCTGGGTGCGGGACCAATCACCTGGGGGGTGGGATCCCCCTGGATCTGGGCTCTGCCTGGATCCGGGCTCCCCCTGGATTTGGGATCACTCTGGATTTGGGCTCTCCCTGGATTTGGGATCCCCCTGCATTTGGGCTCCCACTGGATCTGGGCTCCCACTGGATCTGGGCTCCCTCTGCATTAGGGATCCCCCTGGATCTGGGCTCTCCCTGCATTTAGGCTCCCCTTGGATCTGGGCTCCCCTTGGATTTGGGGTCCCCTTGGATCCGAGCTTCGCCCTGGATCCAGTCTCCCACCGGATCCTGTCTCCCCCCGGATCCGAGCTCCCCCCGAATCCCGGCTCCCCCTGCATTTGGGATCCCCCTGGATCCGAGCACCCCCCGGATCCCGGCTCCCCCCGAATCCCGTCTCCCCCCGGATCCCGTCTCCCCCCGAATCCCATCTCCCCCGAATCCCGTCTCCCCCCGAATCCCGTCTCCCCCCGATCCTGGCTCCCCCCGAATCCCATCTCCCCCGGATCCCCGTTCCCCCCGGATCCCGTCTCCCCCGAATCCCGCCTCCCCCGAATCCCGGCTGCTCCCGGGCCCATCCCGGTCTGACCGTGCCTCTCCTCCCTTCCCGTGCCAGGCCGGGCTCTGCCCTTCCCTGCCGCGGCTCTCTGGGTGACGGTGGCCCTGGCCGCCTGCGTGGTGGCCCTGCTGGCCGTGCTGGCCTTCGTGTGCCACCGCCGCCTGCGGGACAGCTGCCGGGAGCAGCGGCAGCGCGCAGGTAAATCCCGGCAAAGCCTCTCCCCGCTTCCCGCCGCTTTTCCCACCTGGAATGCGCGGGCCGCTTCGCTTTTCCTGCCGCTGCCGTGCCCGGGGATCCCCCCCTGGATCGCGGCCTGGGGGAGTCCTCCGGGAGGTGAAAGAAAAACCGGGAATTCTCTCGCTCTAAAGGTGTTTTCCTGGAATTGCTGGGATTTTTTTCCATCTGCGCTGAGCGGGTTTTTTTTTTCCTCAGCGCTGAATTCCGGGATGTAGCTCCCGGTTTTCTGCTGCGGCCTCGGGAATGATCTTTTTTCCATGGATTTGGCTCCCAGTTTTCAGCCTCACACTCTCGGGAATGCCCTTTTTTCCATGGATTTGGCTCCCGGTTTTCAGCCTCACACCCTCGGGAATGCCCTTTTTTCCATGGATTTGGCCCCCCGTTTTCAGCCTCACACCCTCAGCAATGCCCTTTTTTCCATGGATTTGGCTCCCGGTTTTCAGCTGCACCCTCGGGAATGCCCTTTTTTCCATGGATTTGGTCCCCGGTTTTCAGCCTCACACCCTCGGGAATGCCCTTTTTTCCATGGATTTGGCTCCCGGTTTTCAGCCTCACACCCTCGGCAATGCCCTTTTTTCCATGGATTTGGCTCCCGGTTTTCAGCCTCACACCCTCAGCAATGCCCTTTTTTCCATGGATTTGGCTCCCGGTTTTCAGCCTCACACCCTCAGCAATGCCCTTTTTTCCATGGATTTGGCTCCCGGTTTTCAGCCTCACACCCTCAGCAATGCCCTTTTTTCCATGGATTTGGCTCCCGGTTTTCTGCTGCACCCTCGGGAATGATCTTTTTTCCATGGATTTGGCTCCCGGTTTTCAGCCTCACACCCTCAGCAATGCCCTTTTTTCCATGGATTTGGCTCCCGGTTTTCTGCTGCACCCTCGGGAATGATCTTTTTTCCATGGATTTGGCCCCCCGTTTTCAGCTGCACCCTCAGCAATGCCCTTTTTTCCATGGATTTGGCTCCCGGTTTTCAGCCTCACACCCCCGGGAATGCCCTTTTTTCCATGGATTTGGCCCCCCGTTTTCAGCTGCACCCTCGGGAATGCCCTTTTTTCCATGGATTTGGCTCCCAGTTTTCAGCCTCACACCCTCAGCAATGCCCTTTTTTCCATGGATTTGGCTCCCGGTTTTCAGCCTCACACCCTCAGCAATGCCCTTTTTTCCATGGATTTGGCTCCTGGTTTTCTGCTGCGGCCTCGGGAATGATCTTTTTTCCATGGATTTGGCCCCCCGTTTTCAGCTGCGCCCTCAGCAATGCCCTTTTTTCCATGGATTTGGCTCCCAGTTTTCAGCTGCACCCTCAGCAATGCCCTTTTTTCCATGGATTTGGCTCCCGGTTTTCTGCTGCACCCTCGGCAATGCCCTTTTTTCCATGGATTTGGTTCCCGGTTTTCAGCCTCACACCCTCGGGAATGCCCTTTTTTCCATGGATTTGGCTCCCGGTTTTCAGCCTCACACCCTCAGCAATGCCCTTTTTTCCATGGATTTGGCTCGGCCACGAGATTTTTCCCGCTGGGAATGGTGGTGGGGGCGTGGAAATCCGGGAATCCCGGGGGGTGCTGGAGCAGGGAAAGGCTCAGGGGTATCCCAGCCTTTGGGGGATCCATGGATCCGCCCTAAACCCAGGGATGTCCCGTCTTCCCGCCGGGATTTTCGGGACACCCCCGTGGGAAGGCCGGGATGCTCCGAGGGGCACCCCCAAATCCCGGGATGGGGCTCGGGGGGTTGCCCACCTCTGGAATGTTGTTTTGCAGGGCCCGAGGAGCGGGAGGAGGAGGGAGAGGAGCCCAAGGCAGGTGGGTGCCCGATGCCGGTGGGGGATCCGCATTCCCGGGGATCCCGGAGCCCTGACCCGGCAGATCCCTGAGAAAGCTCCCTGTTCCTTAATAATCCACCTGATTCCTTAAAAATCCACCTGATTCCTTAATAAAACCCCACAATTCCCTAATAATCCACCCTGTTCCTTAATAATCCACATCGTTCCTTAATAATCCACCCCGTTCCTTAATAATCCACATCGCTCCTTAATAATCCACAGAGTTCCTTAATAATCCACCCCATTCCTTAATAAAACCCCACAATTCCCTAATAATCCACCCTGTTCCTTAATAATCCACATCGTTCCTTAATAATCCACTTGATTCCTTAATAATCCACCCGATTCCTTAATAAACCACGTCGTTCCTTAATAATCCACCTGATTCCTTAATAATCCACATAGTTCCTTGATAATCCACCCCATTCCTTAATAAAACCCCACAATTCCCTAATAATCCACCCCATTCCTTAATAATCCACCCCGTTCCTTAATAATCCACCCGATTCCTTAATAAACCACGTCGTTCCTTAATAATCCACCCCAATCCTTAATAATCCACCCCAATCCACCCCATTCCTTAATAATTCACCCCGTTCCTTAATAATCCACCTGATTCCTTAATAATTAACCTGATTCCTTAATAATCCACCCCGTTCCTTAATAATCCGCCTGATTCCTTAATAATTCATCCCATTCCTTAATAATCCACCCGGTTCCTTAATAATCCACCTGATTCCTTAATAATCCACCCGATTCCTTAATAATCCACATCGTTCCTTAATAATCCACCTGATTCCTTAATAATCCACCCCAATCCACCCCATTCCTTAATAATCCTGTTCCTTAATAAAACCCAAAAATTCCTTAATAAAATGACAGAATTCCTTAATAATCCACCCCATTCCTTAATAATTCATCCCATTCCTTAATAATCCACCCCGTTCCTTAATAATCCACCTGGTTCCTTAATAATCCACATCGTTCCTTAATAATCCACCCGATTCCTTAATAATTCATCCCATTCCTTAATAATCCACATCGTTCCTTAATAATCCACCTGATTCCTTAATAATTCATCCCATTCCTTAATAATCCACATCGTTCCTTAATAATCCACCCCATTCCTTAATAATTCATCCCATTCCTTAATAATCCACATCGTTCCTTAATAATCCACCTGATTCCTTAATAATCCACCCCAATCCACCCCATTCCTTAATAATCCTGTTCCTTAATAAAACCCAAAAATTCCTTAATAAAATGACAGAATTCCTTAATAATCCACCCCATTCCTTAATAATTCATCCCATTCCTTAATAATCCACCCCGTTCCTTAATAATCCACCTGATTCCTTAATAATCCACATAGTTCCTTAATAATCCACCTGATTCCTTAATAATTCATCCCATTCCTTAATAATCCACATCGTTCCTTAATAATCCACCTGATTCCTTAATAATTCATCCCATTCCTTAATAATCCATCCGGTTCCTTAATAATCCACCTGATTCCTTAATAATTCACCCCGTTCCTTAATAATCCACCTGATTCCTTAAAAATCCACCTGATTCCTTAATAATCCACCCCAATCCACCCCATTCCTTAATAATCCACCCCGTTCCTTAATAATCCACCCCGTTCCTTAATAATCCACTTGATTCCTTAATAATCCACCCAATTCCTTAATAATCCACATCGTTCCCTAATAATCCACCCCATTCCTTAATAATCCACCCCGTTCCTTAATAAAACCCAAAAATTCCTTAATAAAATGACAGAATTCCTTAATAATCCACCGGATTCCTTAATAATCCACCCCGTTCCTTAATAATCCACCTGATTCCTTAATAATCCACCCCAATCCACCCCATTCCTTAATAATCCACCCCGTTCCTTAATAAAACCCAAAAATTCCTTAATAAAATGACAGAATTCCTTAATAATCCACCGGATTCCTTAATAATCCACCCCGTTCCTTAATAATCCACCTGATTCCTTAATAATCCACCCCATTCCTTAATAAAACCCAAAAATTCCTTAATAAAATGACAGAATTCCTTAATAATCCACCCCCTTCCTTAATAATCCACCCCATTCCTTAATAAAACCTCCCCATTCCTTAATAAAATGAGAGAATTCCTTACTAAAACCTCCCAATTCCCAAATAAGACCCCAAAATTCCTTAATAAACCTCCCAATTCCCTAATAATCCACCTCATTCCTTAATAATCCACCCCGTTCCTTAATAAAACCCCAAAATTCCTTAATAAAATGACAGAATTCCTCAATAGTCCACCCAATTCCCAAGTAAGACCCCAAAATTCCTGAATAAACCCACAGAATTCCTTAATAAAACCTCCCAATTCCTTAATAATCCACCCCGTTCCTTAATAAAACTTCTGAATTCCTAAATAAACCCCCACAATTCCTTAATAAAACCCAAAAATTCCCTAATAAGCCACCCTATTCCTTAATAGAACCTCCCAATTCCATAATAAAACCTCCCAATTACCTAATAACCCACCCAATTCCCAAATAAAACCCCAAAATTCCTTAATAAAACCTCTCAATTCCCTAATAATCCACCCCATTCCTTAATAAAACCCCAAAATTCCCTAATAAAATGACAAAATTCCTTAATGATCCACCCCATTCCTTAATAAAACCTCCCAATTCCCTAATAATCCAAAAATTCCTTAATAAAACCTCCCAAGTCCTTAATAAAATGACAGAATTCCTTAAAAAAACCCCAGAATTCCCAAATAAGACCCCAAAATTCCTTAATAAACCTCCCAATTCCTGAATAAGACCCCAAAATTCCTTACTAAAACCCAAAAATTCCCGAATAAAACCTCCCAATTCCTTCATAAACCCCACCATTCCCTAAAAAACGACAGAATTCCTTAATAATCCACCTCAGTCTTTAATAAAACCTCCCAATTCCTGAATAAAATGACAGAATTCCTTAATAATCCACCGAATTCCTTAATAAAACTCCACAATTCCTTAATAAAACCCAAAAATTCCTTAATAAAACCTCCAAATTCCCTAATAAAATGACAGAATTCCTTAATAAAACCCCACCATTCCCGAATAAGACTCCAAAATTCCTTAATAAACCTCCCAATTCCTTAATAAAATGACAGAATTCCTTAATAATCCACCCCATTCCTTAATAAACCCAAAAATTCCCGAATAAACCTCCCAATTCCTTAATAAAACCTCCCAATTCCTGAAAAAGACCCCAAAATTCCTTAATAAAACCCAAAATTTCCTTAATAAAGCGACAGAATTCCTTAAAAAAACCCCAGAATTCCTGAATAAAACCCCAGAATTCCTTAAGAAACCTCCCAATTCCCTAATAATCCACCCCATTCCTTAATAGAACCCAAAAATTCCTTAATAAAATGTCAGAATTCCTTAATAAAACCTCCTCATTCCTTAACAAAACCTCCCAATTCCCAATAAAATGACAGAATTCCTTAAAAAAACCCCAGAATTCCCAAATAAGACCCCAAAATTCCTTAATAAAACCTCCAAATTCCCTAATAAAATGACAGAATTCCTTAATAAAACCCCACCATTCCCGAATAAGACCCCAAAATTCCTTAATAAACCTCCCAATTCCCTAATAATCCACCCCATTCCTTAATAAAACCCCAAAATTCCTTAATAAACTTCCCAATTCCCTAATAAAATGACAGCATTCCTTAAAAAACCCCCAGAATTCCCGAATAAAACCCCAGAATTCCTTAAAAAAACCCCCGGAATTCCTTAAAATGTCGGAATTCCAGAACAAACCCTCCCAGTCCCTCGATTTCCCAGCGCTCCAGGACGTTCCCAGTTATTCCCTTTATCCGTTGGCACGGGAACAAACCCTTGGAATTCTGTAGGGATCCCGGGTTCTCCCTCCCAAAAAACGGGATTTGGGAGGCGTTTCCTTTGGGAAAGGCACCGGGATTGATCCCGGGATGGTTTTCCCTTTTCCCAGCTCTGCAGCTGCTGGAAAACGCGGAGAGCAAAGAGGGTGAGTGGATTTTCCTGGGAATTCTGGGATGATTCCCGGATTCCCGGTGATGTTCTCATCCCAAAATCCGCGTGGGAAGCACCTCCTTGGCTTTGGGGGGATTTCCCCGCTCCCCGTTTCTGGTTATTCCCAGTTTTCCAGCCAGGTTTTCCCGGATTCTCATTCCCAGTTTTCCAGCCAGGTTTTTCCCGGCATCCAGCGGCTCCCAAATCCCTGATCCCTCCTTTTCCCGCTGCTTTGGGATTGGGAAAAGCTTCCTGCCGCCCATTCCTGGGAGGAATTTGGGCTTTCCGGGCGTTTCCATGGATTTGCTGGGAGCATCGGAATTCCTGGGGTCGCTCCTGCCCTTCCTGGGAGCTCCCGGAATTCCCGGCAGCGGCCGGGTGCTAGATCCCGGCTGGAATTCCGCGGGAATTGGGGTCCCTTCCTGATTATTTTCTTCTTGGGAATTCAACCTTCCTAATTATTTTATTATTTAGGAATTATCCCTTCCTAATTATTATTGGGAATGATCCCTTCCTGATTATTTTATTGGGAATCAGCTCTTCCTAATTATTTTATTAATTGGGAATTTTCCTTTCCTGATTATTTTATTGGGAATGATCTCTCCCTAATTTTATTATTGGGAATTCTCCCTCCCTAATTTTATTATTTGGGAATTCTCCCTTCCTAATTATTACTGGGAATTCTCCTTTCCTAATTATTATTGAGAATTCTCCCTTCCTGATTATTTTCTTGGGAATCAGCTCTTCCTAATTATTTTCTTATTTGGGAATTATCTCTTCCTGATTATTTTATTGGGAATGATCTCTCCCTAATTTTATTATTTGGGAATTCTCCCTTCCTGATTATTACTGGGAATTAACTCTTCCTTGTTTTATTATTGGGAATGATCCCTTCCTAATTATTATTGGGAATTCTCCCTTCCTGATTATTTTCTTGGGAATGATCTCTCCCTCATTATTTTATTATTTTGGAATTATCCCTTCCTAATTATTACTGGGAATGATCCCTTCCTGATTATTTTATTGGCAATCAACTCTTCCTAATTATTTTATTATTTGGGAATTATCTCTTCCTGATTATTTTATTGGGAATGATCTCTCCCTAATTTTATTATTGGGAATGAACCCTTCCTGATTATTTTCTTGGGAATCAACTCTTCCTAATTATTATTGGGAATTCTCCCTTCCGGGTTTTGTTTCCTTGGGAATTCTCCCTTCCCGGTTCTGTTTCCTTGGGAATTCTCCCTTCCTTGCTTTCCGGTGCTTTCCCAGCCCGTGGCTGCCATTCCCGCTTTCCCATTGCCTTCCATCGCTCCGGGCCCTTTTCCAGCCGGGCCTTTCCCGGGATTCCCCAGCAGCTGCTGCGGCCCCAGGAACTCATTAATTCAGTGCTTCGTTACTTTATTAATTTATCGAGTCATTAATTCATGGATTCGTTAATTTATTAATTTATTGATTCATTAATTTGTTCATTTATTATTCATTAATTCGTCATTTCATTAATTCATTCAATCATAAATTTATTGATTCACTAATTCATGAATTTATTGATCCATTAATTCATGACTTCATTAATTAATTAATTAATTGATTCACAAATGCATTAAATCATTAATTCATTAATTTATCAATTCATTAATTCATTAATTTACTGATCCATTAATTCATTAATTCATTACTTCATTAATCTATTAATTAATGAATGAATTGATTCACTAATTCATTAAATCATTAATTCATTAATTTATCAATTCATGAATTCATTAATTCAATAATTTATTCATTGAATCAGTAATTCATTAATCATTATTTTATTATTTTATTATTTTATTAATTCACTAATTCAGTATTTTATTAATTCATTAATTTATTGATTAATTAATTAATTAATTAATTCATTACTTCATTAATTTATTTTATTAATTCACTAATTCACTAATTTATCAATTTATTAATTTATTAATTTATTAATTCATTACTTCATTAATTTATTAATTTATTTAATTAATCTATTAATGTATTGATGCACGACTTTATGACTTCGTTAATTTGTTGACTCATTAATTTATCATGTCATTAATTCGTTTTATTGGTTTATCAATGCATGAATTTATGAATTTATTGATTTACTGATTATTTTATTGATTTGTTAATGCACAAATGTACTGATTTATTAATTTATTAATTTATTAATTTTTAATTTAATTTATTGATTTAATAATTTGTGAAGTTATTGGTTTATTAATGCATGAGTTTATTAATGTCTATTAATAAATTAATTTGTGAGTTTATGAATGTATTAATTTATTAATTTATGAATTTGTTGACTTACTACTGTATTAATGTATTTATTAATGTATTGGTTTATTAATTTATTAATTTATTAATTCATTACTTCATTACTTCATTAATGTATTGATTTATGACCTGATGACTCATTGATTTATTCTCTTATTGATTGATTAGTGCCTGAAGTAATTAATGAATGAATTAATGAGGGCCCAGCAGTCCTTTTCCCCGAGGCTGCTGCCGATCCCATTGATCCCATTGATCCCATTGATCCCATTGATCCCACTGACCCCATTGATCCCATTGATCCCGTTGATCCCATTCATCCCATTGATTCCATTGATGCCATTGATTCCATTGATGCCATTGGTCCCATTGATTGCATTGATTCCATTGATCCCATTGGTCCCATTGATTGCATTGATTCCATTGGTCCCATTGGTCCCGTTGATCCCATTGATCCCACTGACCCCATTGATCCCATTGGTCCCATTGATCCCATTGATCCCATTCATCCCATTGGTCCCATTGGAGCCATTGATCCCATTCATCCCATTGATTCCATTGATCCCATTCATCCCACTGACCCCATTGATCCCATTGATCCCACTGACCCCATTGATCCCATTGATCCCATTGATCCCATTGATGCCATTGATTCCATTGATCCCATTGGTCCCATTGATTCCATTGGTCCCATTGATTGCATTGATTCCATTGGTCCCATTCATCCCATTGATCCCATTGGTCCCACTGACCCCATTGATCCCATTGGTCCCATTGATCCCATTGATTCCATTCATCCCATTGGTCCCATTGGTCCCATTGATCCCATTCATCCCATTGATTCCATTGATCCCATTCATCCCACTGACCCCATTGATCCCATTGATCCCACTGACCCCATTGATCCCATTGATCCCATTGATCCCATTGATCCCATTGATCCCATTGATCCCATTGGTCCCATTGATTCCATTGGTCTCATTGATTGCATTGATTCCATTGGTCCCATTCATCCCATTGATCCCATTGATCCCACTGATCCCATTGATCCCATTGGTCCCATTGATCCCATTGATCCCATTCATCCCATTGGTCCCATTGGTCCCATTGATCCCATTCATCCCATTGATTCCATTGATCCCATTCATCCCACTGACCCCATTGATCCCATTGGTCCCACTGACCCCATTGATCCCATTGATCCCATTGATCCCATTGATTCCATTGATGCCATTGATTCCATTGATCCCACTGACCCCATTGATTGCATTGATTCCATTGGTCCCATTGATCCCATTGGTCCCATTCATCCCATTGATCCCATTGATCCCACTGACCCCATTCATCCCATTGGTCCCATTGGTCCCATTGATCCCATTGATTCCATTGATCCCATTGATCCCACTGACCCCATTGATCCCATTGGTCCCATTGATCCCATTGATCCCATTGATCCCATTGATCCCATTGGTCCCATTGGTCCCATTGATCCCATTCATCCCATTGGTTCCATTGATCCCACTGACCCCATTGATCCCATTGGTCCCACTGACCCCATTGATCCCATTGGTCCCATTGATCCCATTGATCCCATTCATCCCATTCATCCCATTCATCCCATTGATCCCATTGATCCCATTGATGCCATTGATTCCATTCATCCCATTGATCCCGATTCCCATTCCCTTCCCAGATCCGGAGCCGGAGCTGCATTGATGCCAGCGGGGCCCCCCTGGAGCACCGACCCTGCCCGGGCTGAGCCGGGCCCTGCGAGGGAGGAGCCCATCCCCATTCCCGTCCCTGTCCCCGTTCCCAGTCCTGTTCCCATCCCCATCCCCATCCCCATCCCCATCCCCATCCCCATCCCATTCCCATCCCCATCCCCACCCCATTCCCATCCCCATTCCCATCCCCATTCCCATTCCCTTTCCCATCCCCATCCCCATCCCCATCCCCATCCCCACCCCATTCCCATCCCCATTCCCGTCACTCCCTCTTTCCCATGGAAATGTGGGATGAGGATCTATCCCTGTGTCCATCCCAGGGTGGACATTCCCCCATTCCCTGCTCCCGGTGCCTCCCAGGGCGCCTTTCCCAAGCCCAGAGCCTCGGGAATGCCGGCTGGAGCGCCACGATGGATCCCGCCGGATCTCCGCTCCTTTTCCCGCGCTTCCCTTCGGACTCATTCCAGCCTGAAGTGCCCAATCCCAGCGGGATTTGTCCTGCCGGGAACGATCCCAGGCGTTTTTTGGGAAGGGTGGGGCCGGGGGGCACCTGCTGGCCGGGTGAGACCCCTGTGGGGACGGCTCTGGGGACATCCCCGGATCCTCATTCCCATGGGATGAGCCGCGTTCTTCCCACGGGATCGGGGGACGAGCCGCGTTCTTCCCACGGGATCGGGGGACGAGCCTCGTTCTTCCCATGGGATGAGCCTCGTTATTCCCACGGGATCGGGGGACGAGCCTCGTCATTCCCATGGGATCAGGGGATGAGCCTCGTCATTCCCATGGGATGAGCCTCGTCATTCCCATGGGATCGGAGGACGAGCCTCGCTCTTCCCATGGGATCAGGGGACGAGTCTCGTTATTCCCATGGGATGAGCCTCGTTATTCCCATGGGATTGGGGGACGAGCCTCGTTCTTCCCATGGGATCAGGGGATGAGTCTCGTTATTCCCATGGGATGAGCCTCGTTATTCCCATGGGATTGGGGGACGAGCCTCGTTCTTCCCATGGGATCAGGGGATGAGTCTCGTTATTCCCATGGGATGAGCCTCGTTATTCCCATGGGATTGGGGGACGAGCCTCATTCTTCCCATGGGATGAGCCTCGTTGTTCCCATGGGATTGGGGGACGAGCCTCGTTCTTCCCACAGGATTGGGGGATGAGCCTCGTTATTCCCATGGGATGAGCCTCATTATTCCCATGGGATCACAGCTTCATCCCTGGGCCCATCCCGGGGTCTCCCCAGCACCGGTGGGGACATCCCGGATGTCCCGATCCTGATCTCGCTCCGGAGGGTTCCTGGGGTCGAGTCCTTATTTAAAATCCGGGATCCGGAGGGTTCCTCGTGCCTTGACAAATAAATTCGGGATTGTTTCTGTCGATCCTTCCCGGCTCCGGGTGCTCTCTGGGCTTGGGCTGGGAATGGTTTCAGGCTGGGAATTCCCATTGGAAAAGCTTCCCTGGCTCTGTTGGAGCCCGACCTCCTTGGAATGGGAATTGGGAATGTTGGGTTTCCGGAGGGAAAAGCGACATTCCCACCTCGTGTCCCGTTCATTCCCAGTTTTTCCAGCCCGGAATTGCCGTGTGTCCCGATGCTGCTTGCGCAGGAGCGCTCCCTCATCCCTGTTTTGGGATGTGAAATCCCAAAGATTGGGAGTTTGGGAGTGAAATCCATCCCGTGCCCTCCTCGTCTTCCCATTCCAGCCGGGATGATCCATGGGGAAGGAGAGAGCATCCCCCAAAAGCTGCGTTCCCATGGATCGGGATGTTCATGGATTGGGAATTCACCCCACGGGATTGGGCACTGAGATCCCACCCGGAGCAGGGCAAGGTGGGAATGGGGGAAAAGCGGGAGTGGGGGGAAAAGTGGGAAATGGGAAAAAAGTGGGATTGAGGGGGAAAAAAGTGGGAATGAAGGAAAAACTGGGAATGAGGGAGAAACGTGGGAATGGGGGAAAAAGGTGGGAATGGAGAAAAAAGGTGATCCCAAATCCTTCTCCTGGCTCAGAGTGATCCCAAATCCTTTTCCCGGCTCAGAGTGATCCCAAATCCTTCTCCTGGCTCAGAGTGATCCCAAATCCTTCTCCCGGCTCAGGAGGATCCCAAATCCTTCTCCTGGTGGCTGGAATTGTGGGATTTGGTTGGAGCAGGAGGGGCCGGGAGTGGATCCAAACCCCGGGATGGCGGGAAAACAACCGGAAAATCCCAGCTGGGGGTAATTCCGGGAAGAGTTGCTCCCAGCCCCAGCTCCGTCCTCCCCATCCCGAGGAAAGAATTCCCGCTTTTCCCACTGCCCTCATTCCGGAGAGGGGCTGGGATGGAGAGGCTGAGCCAAGTTCCTGCATCCCTCAGGGAATTGGGATGGGATGGGATCCATGGGGTGGGATGGGATGGGATGCATGGGATGGGATCCATGGGATGGGATGGGATCCATGGGGTGGGATGGGATGGGATGGGATTGGATTGGGATTGGGATTGGGATTGGGATTGGGATTGGGATAGGATGGAATCCATGGGATGGGATGGGATGGGATGGGATGGGATGGGATGGATGGGATGGGATGGGATGGGATGGGATGGGATGGGATCCATGGGATGGGATCCATGGGATGGGATGGGATGGGATGGATGGGATGGGATCCATGGGATGGGATGGGATGGGATGGGATGGGATGGGATGGATGGGATGGGATCCATGGGATGGGATGGGATCCATGGGATGGGATGGGATAGGATAGGATGGGATGGGATCCATGGGATGGGATGGGATGGGATGGATGGGATGGGATCCATGGGATGGGATGGGATGGGATGGGATGGGATGGGATGGGATGGGATGGGATCCATGGGATGGGATCCATGGGATGGGATGGGATGGGATGGATGGGATGGGATGGATGGGATGGGATGGGATGGGATGGGATGGGATGGGATGGGATGGGATGGGATGGATGGGATGGGATGGATGGGATGGGATGGGATGGGATGGGATGGATGGGATGGGATGGGAGGGATGGGATGGGATGGGATGGGATGGGATGGGATGGGATGGGATGGATGGGATGGGATGGATGGGATGGGATGGGAGGGATGGGATGGGATCCATGGGATGGGATGGATGGGATGGGATGGGATGGGATGGGATGGATGGGATGGGATCCATGGGATGGGATGGGATTCAGGTGTTCCCGAAGGAGTTTGGGTATTCCCAGGTGGCATTTGGGTGTTCCCAATGGAATTTGGGTATTCCCAGACGGAATTTAGGTGTTCCCAAAGAGGATTTAGATGTTCCCAAAGAGATTTTGGGTATTCCCAGATGGAATTTGGGTGTTTCCAAAGAGGTTTTGATCATTCCCAAAATCCAAGCTGGAATTCCATCCCGGGTAACCCCGTTACTGGTGCAACATTCCTGGTTTTACTGGTTTCACTGGTTTCTCCTGAGCTGTGCCCAGGTTCAATCCCCTCCCACGGAGTTTTTCCCATAAAAAATCCCCAATCCAGAGGCTTTTCCTGGAAAATAGCGATGGGAAAACCCCCTCGGATTCCCAAGGCCGTCCCTGGTCCCACCTGGATTTTAGGGAGGGATTTTTTCCCTTTATTTCCCAAGGAAAAGGGAGCTGAGGAATTTTCCCCACTTTTATGGAAGCTTCCCCCAGTTTTATGGGATTTTTCCATCCCTGCGCCCCCATCCAAGCAATCCAATTCCACTTGGATTGATTTGGGATCCTGAAACAAAACCTTGCGCGTCCATAAATCCATTTCCGATAAAATCCAATCCCATTGTCCATCTCCAGCTGCTCCGAGGGTTTTTTCCTCGTGCTTTTCCCGGCATCCTTCGGGAAAAGTGATTAACCGGCAACATTCCATGGATTGATTGGGATTCCCCAGCGGCTCAGGGCTGTGGAAAGCTCCCAAAACCCAAATCCGGGATGGGATAGTCCTATGGGAACCCAGGATGCTCCCAGGCTGATCCTCCCCGGCATTCCCAAGAAATAAAAAAATCAACGGGATCCAGCAGGATTTGGGGTCGGATCGAGCGGAATTCCCACAATCCTGGCTCTGGGATGGCACCTGGGAAAGTTTGGGAATGCAGCTTGTCCGACCTGGATTGAAAATCAGGAGTCAAGGTGGCGTTTTTTGGCTTGGAAAAACCTTGGAAAAGCCTCGTGCCAGGAATGCTGAGGGATGGAAACGTGTCCCTGCGGGAAGAGGCGCCAGCGGGAAGGACACGGGGACATCGTCCCCAGAGCAGCTGCTGCTCCGACCCCTTTGGAAAAATGCCCAGGGAGGAATCGGAGCTCCAGATTCCTTCGTTTTCCAGAGCAAGGAAAACAACTCGGAAATGCAAGGGCAGGAGTTGGATACATTCCCCCATGCATGGATCCCTTCATCCATCCATCCATCCCTCCGTCCATCCATGGATCCATGGATCCATGGATCCATCCATCCATCCATCCATGGATCCATGGATCCATGGATCCATCCATCCATCCATCCATCCATCCATCCATCCATCCATGGATCCATCCATCCCTCCATCCATCCATCCATCCATCCATCCATCCATCCATCCCTCCATCCATGGATCCATCCATCCATCCATCATCCATCCATCCATCCATCCATCCATCCATCCATGGATCCATGGATCCATGGATCCATCCCTCCATCCATGGATCCATCCATCCCTCCATCCATCCATCCCTCCATCCATCCATCCCTCCATCCATGGATCCATCCATCCCTCCATCCATCCATCCATCCATCCATCCATCCATCCATCCATGGATCCATCCCTCCCTCCATCCATCCATCCATCCATCCATCCATCCATCCATCCATCCATCCATCCCTCCCTCCATCCATCCATCCATCCCTCCATCCATCCCTCCATCCATCCATCCCTCCATCCCTCCCTCCCTCCATCCCTCCCTCCATCCATCCATCCCTCCATCCATCCATCCATCCATCATCCATCCATCCATCCATCCATCCATCCATCCATGGATCCATGGATCCATGGATCCATCCATCCATCCATGGATCCATCCATCCCTCCATCCATCCATCCATCCATCCATCCATCCATCCATCCCTCCATCCATCCCTCCATCCATGGATCCATCCATCCCTCCATCCATCCATCCCTCCATCCATCCATCCATCCATCCATCCATCCATCCATCCATGGATCCATCCCTCCCT
Organism: Corvus hawaiiensis; assembly: GCF_020740725.1. Taxonomy (NCBI): domain Eukaryota; kingdom Metazoa; phylum Chordata; class Aves; order Passeriformes; family Corvidae; genus Corvus; species Corvus hawaiiensis. The sequence continues at coordinate 20,620,834 of NC_063225.1, read as the reverse complement.
CCATCCATCCATCCCTCCATCCATCCATCCATCCATCCCTCCATCCATCCATCCATCCATCCATCCCTCCATGCCACATCCATGGATGTTTCCCATTCCCAGGATTCCTGTCTTAGATCCCAGCTTGGTTTTTCTCAGATCCCGCAGAAATCATCCCCAAATCCCCCCTGGAGAGGGGGCGGGGCTGCATCTTTGGAGGAGGGGGGAAAGCAGGAAAAGGGACACTCATCCCACGGGAGAGCCCCCAGCGCTGCCTCAGTTTCCCGAGATCTGCTTCCTGCTCCATCCCAGCTCCATCCCAGCTCCGTCCCAGCTCCATTCCCGCTCCATCCCAGCTCCATTCCCGCTCCATCCCAGCTCCATTCCCGCTCCATTCCTGCTCCATCCCAGCTCCGTCCCAGCTCCATTCCCGCTCCATCCCAGCTCCATTCCCGCTCCATCCCAGCTCCATTCCCGCTCCATTCCCGCTCCATTCCTGCTCCATCCCAGCTCCATCCCAGCTCCATTCCCGCTCCATCCCAGCTCCATTCCCGCTCCATCCCAGCTCCGTCCCAGCTCCATCCCAGCTCCGTCCCAGCTCCATCCCAGCTCCGTCCCAGCTCCATTCCCGCTCCGTCCCAGCTCCATCCCCGCTCCATCCCTGCTCCATTCCCGCTCCATTCCCGCTCAATTCCCGCTCCATCCCAGCTCCATCCCCGCTCCATCCCCGCTCCACTCCCTCTCCATCCCCGCTCCGTTCCCTCTCCATCCCCGCTCCATCCCCGCCCCGTTCCCGCTCCGTTCCCTCTCCATTCCCGCCCCGTTCCCGCTCCATCCCCGCTCCATCCCAGCTCCATCCCCGCCCCGTTCCCGCCCCGTTCCCGCTCCATCCCAGATCCATCCCCGCTCCATCCCCGCCCCGTTCCCGCTCGATCTCCGCCTCGTTCCCGCTCCATCCCAGCTCCGTTCCCGCTCCATCCCCGCCCCATTCCCGCTCCGTTCCCGCTCCAGCCCAGCTCCATCCCCGCCCAGTTCCCTCTCCGTTCCCTCTCCGTTCCCGCTCCATCCCCCCTCCATTCCCGCCTCGTTCCCGCTCCATCCCCGCTCCATCCCAGCTCCATCCCCGCCCCGTTCCCGCCCCGTTCCCGCTCCATCCCAGCTCCATCCCCGCCCCGTTCCCGCTGCATCCCAGATCCATCCCCGCTCCATCCCCGCCCCGTTCCCTCTCCATTCCCGCTCCATCCCCGCTCCATCCCAGCTCCATCCCCGCCCCGTTCCCGCTCCGTTCCCGCCCCGTTCCCGCCCCGTTCCCACTCCGTTCCCTCTCCATTCCCCGCTCCATCCCAGCTCCACTCCCTCTCCATCCCCGCCCCGTTCCCTCTCCATCCCCGCTCCTTTCCCGCTCCATTCCCTCCCCGTTCCCGCCCCGTTCCCGCTGCATTCCCGCTCCCGGTGCCTTTAATTCCCGTTTCCCGGGCAGGCCCGGCCCCTCCGGTGACACAGCAGCGCCGCGCGGGGCCGGGCGGGAGGAGCGCGGGGAGGCTGCGGCCGGAGCGGGGCCGGGCCGGGCCCTCCGCCGCTCATGGCCCTGCCCGGGGCCCGCTCCGCCCGCCCGGAGCCCGGGGAGCGCCCGGCCCTGAGCCCGCAGCGCCGCCGGTGCGTCCCGGGGGAGGGAACGGGGAAGGGATGAGGGAATGGGGCACGGGGGGAGGCTCCGGTGAGTCCCCGGGGGTGCGGGACCGGGAACGGGGACACGGGGAGAGGCTCCGGTGAGTCCCCGGGGGTGCGGGACCGGGAACGGGGACACGGGGAGAGGCTCCGGTGAGTCCCCGGGAGTGCGGGACCGGGAATGGGGACACGGGGAGAGGCTCCGGCCGCCCGGAGCCCGGGGACAGCCCGGCCCGGAGCCCGCCGCGCCGCCGGTGCGTCCCGGGGGTCCCGGAGAGGGGACACGGGGAGAGGGGATGAGGGGATGCGGGAACCGGGGATGGAGAATGCAGGCAGCGGGAATCGGGAATGGAGGCTCCGGGGATGGAGAATGCGGGGATGGAGGATTCAGGGACCGGGAACGGAGGATCCGGGCTCCGGAGCTGAAGGATGCGGGGATAAGGGGTCGGGAATGGAGGATGAAGGCTCCGGGATGGAGGATGAGAGCGGCGGGGACGGACGGAGGGGGATGCGGGGAGCGGGGACAGGGGATGGAGGATTCGGGAATGGAGAGTGCGGGGAGCGGGGATGGAGGATGAGAGCGGCGGGGACGGAGAATGAGGGAACCGGGGCTGGAGGCTCCAGGGAGCGGGGCTGGAGGGTTCGGGAGCCGGGGAGGGAGGACGCGGGGACCGGAGCTGAGGGATGCCGGTACCGGGGCTGGAGGGTTCGGGGAGCGGGGATGGAGGATGGAGGCTCCCGGGATGGAGGATTCGGGGAGCCCCGGAGGACGTGGGGACCAGGGCTGAGGGATGGCGGTGCCGGGGCTGAGGGATGGCGGTACCGGGGCTGGAGGACGCCGCTGGCGGGAATGGGAGATACCGGTACCGGGAATGGGGGATGCCAGTACGGGAATGGGAGATACCGGTACCGGGAATGGGGGATACCGGTACCGGGAATGGGGGATACCGGTACCGGGGCTGAGGGATGGCGGTGCCGGGGCTGGAGGATGTCGGTGGTAGGGCTGAGGGATGGCGGTACCGGGAATGGGGGATACCAGTACCGGGAATGGGGGATGCCAGTAGGGGAATGGGGGATACCAGTAGGGGAATGGGGGATTCCGGTACGGGAATGGGGGATACCGGTACGGGAATGGGAGATACCGGTACCGGGAATGGGGGATACCGGTACCGGGAATGGGAGATACCGGTACCGGGAATGGGAGATACCGGTACGGGAATGGGGGATACCGGTACCGGGAATGGGGGATACCGGTACGGGAATGGGGGATACCGGTACGGGAATGGGGGATACCGGTACCGGGAATGGGGGATACCGGTACGGGAATGGGGGATACCGGTACCGGGAATGGGGGATTCCAATACCGGGGCTGAGAGATGCCGGTACTGGGAATGGAGAATGCCAGTACCGGGGAGGGAAACGCGGCCCTACCGAGCCCCCCCCTCCCCTTGCGCACCCCCCTCTCCGCTCCCCCCTCGCCGTTCCCGTTCCCGAGGGGCACTCGGGGGCCGGGGCGGAGCCGGGCTCGGAGCTCTCCGGGCGGAGGCTGCCGGTGGGAAGGGCCCCGGGAGGGGGCGGAGGCTCCCGGTCCCCCCCCCCCGTGCCGGTCCCCGGGGCCGCGTGTGCCCCTTCCCCCCCCCCCCGCGGGGCTGTCACCGCCGCGAACGTGTCACCCCTCGCCACAGCCACCGGAGGAGAGCGGCCCCGGCGTCGGCGGAAAAGCCCTGAGGGAGGAGGGAGACGGCGGCGAGGAGGAGGAGGAGGAGGGGGAGGAAGCGAGGGAAGGAGCCGGGGGAAAAACAGGACAAGGAAGAGCTTGGAGCGGAGCCCAGGAGCGGCTGGAGCGCGCCGGTGAGGCCCGGAGCTGTCCCCGTGTCCCCCCGGGTGTCCCCCCGGGTGTCCCCCTGGGTGTCCCTCGGGGTGTCCCTGTGTCCCCCTGTCCATCCCTCCGGCCCCGGGAGGCCCCAGAGTTCCCTGGGGGTTCTGGGGGAGGCTAAAGAGGGGGTGCAGTGACATTCCCGGCTCCATCCTGTCCCCCCACCTCGACCTGGCGGGGGGTCCTGAGGGGATACCTGGGGTTTGTCCTCATTCCGGGGACACCGCGACACGGCGGGGGGGGGGGGGGGGGGGAGGAGCGGCCAGAGCCCCTTCCCGAGGATTTTCCCGGCCCTTTCCCATTTCCCTGCCCTTGTCCCTCTGTCCCCGCAGGAAGGGACCCCCCCCGCGCCTCCCAGGACAGCCGGACACCCCCGCTGACCACCCGCCGGACCTGCGGCCCCGCCGCGAGGAGCAGCGGCCCCTCCTCGGGGACACCGAGCCGCGCGTCGCCCTCCCGCTGGAATTCCGCCTGGCGGGAAATCCCGAGCCTCTCCTCCGCCTCCTCCTCCTCCTCCTCCTCCTCCTCGCGGCGGTGTCACCCCGAGGCCACCAGCCCAGCCACCCCCCTCCCGCATGGTGCACCCTGCCGGCGCCTCCCGCTTCCCCCAGGAGCGCCCCGATCCCACCGGGAAGCGCGAGCGCGTCGCTGGAATTCTCCGGGGAGCCGCGGCAGCGTTAAGATGGTGAGAGCTGCCCGGGCCGGGCCGGGCGGGGAGCAGCAGGATGGACACCGGGCCGGCCATCCCGGGAGCCTAGGGAAGGATGGACTCGCGGAGCCGCCGGGATGCGCAGCGCACGGAGCGGCCCCGCGGCGGCGGCGGCGGCGGCCGTAGCGAGGGCGAGCGGGAGCGCATCCGCGGCCGCATGAGGATGGTGATCGGGCAGCTCGAGGGCATCCTGCACGAGCTCAAGGAGGTGGCCAAGGAGCTCCGCGAGGTGCGAGAATTCCCGGGATAAAGGCGAGGGGGGCGGAAAAAAAAAAAAAAAAAAAAAATGGGGGGAGAGGGAGCCGGCAACGTTGCCGGTGGGATGTTCCTGAGGAGGATTTGCATCAAAAAAGAGGGAATTTGGGCTCGGTTGGAGAGATGGGGAGGTAGGAAAAGCCGCGGGATAACGGCGAGGAGAAAAGGGAGGGATGTGTCCTCATTCCAGAGGCAATTTTCCTCATTCCCGGGCCGGGATGGGGAGGCAGAGCCGGCTCAGCACTCGCAGCCTCAGGAGGGATCTCCCTGAGCTGGATTTTCCCTGAAACAAGGAGGGAAAGAGGCGATGTCAGATTCCCCCCTTCTCGTGAGCCAAATTTTCCCCTTTATTGATCCCAATCTCCACCTTTTTTGATCCCAATTTCCACCTTTTTTGATCCCCATTTCCCCCCTTTTTTTTGAGCCAAATTTTCCCCTTTATTGATCCCAATTTCCCCTTTGATTGATCCCAACTTCCCCTTTTTTATCCCAATTCCCCCTTTTATTGATCCCAACTTCCCCTTTTTTATCCCAATTTCCACCTTTTTCCATCCCAATTTCCCCCTTTTTCCATCCCAATTTCCACCTTTTATTGATCCCAATTTCTCCCTTCTTCGATCCCAACTTTCCCCCTTTTTCCATCCCAATTATCACTTTTTATTGACCTCAATTTCCCCCTTTTTCTATCCAAATTTGCCCCTTCTTTGATCCCAATTTCCCCTCTTTTCATCCCAATTTCCCCTTTTCTATCCGAATTTTCCCCTTTTATTGATCCCAATTTTCCTCTCTTTTGATCTCCATTTCCCCCTTTCTTAATCCCAATTTCCCCCTTTTTCCATCCCAATTTCCACCTTTTATTGATCCCAATTTTCCCTCTTTTCATCCCAATTTCCCCCTTTTTCCATCCCAATTATCACTTTTTATTGACCCCAATTTCCCCTTTTTCCATCCCAATTTCCACCTTTTATTGATCCCAATTTCCCCTCTTTTCATCCCAATTTTCCCCTTCTTTGATCCCAATTTCCCCCTTTTTCCATTCCAATTATCACTTTTTATTGACCCCAATTCCCCCCTTTTTCTATCTGAATTTGCCCCTTTTTTGATCCCAATTTCCACCTTTCTTAATCCCAATTTCCCCCTATTTTTTACCCCAATTTCCACCTTTTATTGATCCCAATTTCCACCTTTTTCCATCCCAATTTCTCCCTTCTTCGATCCCCATTTCCCCCTTTTTTCATCCCAATTTCCACCTTTTATTGAGACCAATTTCCCCCTTTTTCCATCCCAATTTGCCCCTTATATTGACCCCAATTTCCCCTTTTCTATCCAAATTCCCCCTGTTTTTTTTCCATCCCAATTTCCACCTTTTATCGACCCCAATTTCCCCCTTTTCCATCCCAATTTCCCCCTTTTATTGATCCCAATTTCCTCTTTTCTATCCGAATTTCCCCCTTTTATTGACCCCAATTTTCCCCTCTTTTGATCCCCATTTCCCCCTTTCTTAATCCCAATTTCCCCCTTTTTCTATCCGAATTTTCCCCTTTCTTAATCCCAATTTCCCCCTTTTTCTATCTGAATTTTCCCCTTTGTTGATCCCAATTTCCCCCTTTTTTCACCCCCATTTTCCCCCTTCTTTATCCGAATTTCCCCACTTTTTCATCCCAATATTCCCCTTCTTTGATCCCAATTTCCCCCTTTTTCCATCCCAATTTCCACCTTTTATTGATCCCAATTTCCCCCTTTTTCCATCCCAATTTCCACCTTTTATTGATCCCAATTTCCCCTTTTCTCTCCCAATTTCCGCCTTTTATTGACCCCAATATCCCCCTTTCTCTATCCGAATTTTCCCCTTCTTTGATCCCAATTTCCCCTTTTCTCTCCCAATTTCCGCCTTTTATTGACCCCAATTTCCCCTCTTTTCATCCCAATTTTCCCCTTTTTTCTATCTGAATTTCCCCCTTTTTTGATCCCAATTTCCCCTTTTCAATCCCAATCTCCCCCTTTTTTCCTCCCAAAATTTATCCAAAACATCCCAAAATTCCGGTTCCCGACCGAAATCTCACCGGTCCCACCAGGATAACCCAAGATTCCAACATCCAGAGCTCCACTTTTTCCCAAAATTCCCACAGGATTTGAGCTTTGGGAATTCACGGGATGGGTTTGGGTCGGAAAAGATCAAATTCCACAGGCAGGGAAACCTTCCACCATCCCAGGGTGCTCCTGGAAGTTGGGACATTGGGGTGTCTTTGGGGTGTCCATCTTTGGGGTGTCCATCCCAGTGTCCATCTCCCATCAGGGCCACCAGAGTGTCCTGGGGTTGTGACATTGGGGTGTCCCCATGGAATCTTTGGGATGTCCTTGGCTGGTGGCTCCAAGCCCAGGTGGGATCATGGATTGGGGTCACCTCAGGGTCACCAAAGGGTCCCAGAAGTTGTGGCATTGGAGTGTCCCCATGGAATCTTTGGGGTGTCCATCCCTGTGTCCATCTCTGCTCAGGGCCACCAGAGTGTCCTGGAAGTTCTGGTTTTGTGGTGTCCCCATGGAGTCTTTGGGATGTCCCTGGGTGGTGGCTCTGAGCAGAGGTGGGATCATGGATTGGGGTCAGCTCAGGGCCACCAGAGTGTCCTGGAAGTTGTGGTTTTGTGGTGTCCCCATGGAATCTTTGGGATGTCCCTGGCTGGTGGCTCCAAGCCCAGGTGGGATCATGGATTGGGGTCACCTCAGGGTCACCAAAGGGTCCTGGAAGTTGTGACATTGGGGTGTCCCCATGGAATCTTTGGGATGTCCATCCCTGTGTCCATCTTTGCTCAGGGCCACCAGAGTGTCCTGGAAGTTCTGGTTTTGTGGTGTCCCCATGGAATCTTTGGGATGTCCCTGGGTGGTGGCTCCGAGCTGAGGTGGGATCATGGATTGGGGTCACCGCAGGGCCACCAAAGGATCCCAGAAGTTGTGGCATTGGAGTGTCCTCATGAAATCTTAGGGATGTCCCTGGCTGGTGGCTCTGAGCAGAGGTGGGATCATGGATTGGGGTCAGCTCAGGGCCACCAGAGTGTCCTGGGGTTATGACACTGGGAGATCTCCATGGAATCTTTGGGATGTCCATCCCTGTGTCCATCTCTGCTCAGGGCCACCTGAGTGTCCTGGAAGTTATGACATCGAGGTGTCTCCATGGAGCCACCATGGAATCTTTGAGATGTCCCTGGCTGGTGGCTCCAAGCCCAGGTGGGATCATGGATTGGGGTCACCTCAGGGTCACCAAAGGGTCCCAGAAGTTGTGGCATTGGAGTGTCCCCATGGAATCTTTGGGATGTCCATCCCTGTGTCCATCACCCCTCAGGGCCACCAGAGTGTCCTGGAAGTTCTGGTTTTGGGGTGTCCCCATGGAATCTTTGGGATGTCCCTGCCTGGTGGCTCTGAGCAGAGGTGGGATCATGGATTGGGGTCACCTCAGGGCCACCTGAGTGTCCTGGGGTTCTGGCATTCGGATGTCCCCATGGAATCTTTGGGGTGTCCATCCCAGTGTCCATCTCTGCTCAGGGCCACCAGAGTGCCCTGGAAATTGTGACATTGGGGTGTCCCCATGGACCCACCATGGAATCTTTGAGATGTCCCTGGGTGGTGGCTCTGAGCAGAGGTGGGATCATGGATTGGGGTCACCTCAGGGCCACCAAAGGGTCCTGGAAGTTGTGGCATCGGGGTGTCCCCATGGAATCTTTGGGATGTCCATCCCAGTGTCCATCTCTGCTCAGGGCCACCAGAGTGTCCTGGAAGTTCTGGTTTTGTGGTGTCCCCATGGAATCTTTGGGATGTCCCTGGGTGGTGGCTCTGAGCCCACGTGGGATCATGGATTAGGGTCACCTCAGGGCCACCTGAGTGTCCTGGAGTCGTGACATTGGGGTGTCCCCATGGAATCTTTGGGATGTCCATCCCAGTGTCCATCTCCCCTCAGGGCCACCAGAGTGTCCTGGAAGTTGGGACATTGAGGTGTCCCCATGGAGCCACCATGGAATCTTTGGGATATCCCTGGCTGGTGGCTCCAAGCAGAGGTGGGATCATGGATTGGGGTCACCTCAGGGCCACCAAAGGGTCCTGAAAGTTGTGACATTGGGGTGTCCCCATGGAATCTTTGGGATGTCCATCCCAGTGTCCATCTCCCCTCAGGGCCACCAGAGTGTCCCAGCTCTGGTCACATCCCGCTTTTCCCGGTCTCGCTCCTTCCTTCCCATCCTTTTGCGTCCATGCTCATTCCCAGGTCCCCAAATGAAAAGGATCATTCTCAATCCTTGGATAGAAAAATCCCCAAATATCCATTCAAAACCCCCCCTAAAAAAATTCCCATGGGAAGGGGTCCGTCCCCTCTGGAACTGCTGGAATGGGATGCTCCAGGAGATCCCGAGGATCTTCCCATTCCTGTGGGATTCGAGGTTGGAAATCGTCCATATTCCATGGTGGGAAAAACCCTAAATATGGGTTTAGCACCCCCAAAAAATTCCCATGGGAAGGGTTTATCCCACCTGGAATTGCTGGCATGGGATCAACGAGATCCCAGCACCCCAAGGGATTCCCTCCCGGCTTTTTCCCTGGAAAAATCCTGCCGGCGATCCCCGAGGAGAAGAAATTCCATAATAATGCCGAGATCAAGAGGGGATTAACCGGGAATGCCTGGGAATGTTCCGGGATCGTTATCCCAAAAACAACGGCTTTGGGAGAGGGTTGGGAATTATTTAGGAGCAGGGTTTGGGGGAATTTGGGAGCAGTTTTGGGGGGGATTTTGGGAGCTGTTTTGGGGGATTTTGGGATCTGGGTTGTGGGAATTTCAGGAATTGGTTTGCGGATTTGGGGAGCTGGGTTTTAGGGGATTTTGGGATCTGGTTTTGGAGGGATTTGGGGAGCTGGTTTGGGGGATTTTGGGATTTGTTTTTGGGGGATTTTGGGATTTGTTTGGGGGGATTTTATGAACTATTTTTTGGGATTTGGGGAGCTGGGTTTGTGGGATTTTAGGATCTTGTTTTTGGGATTTTAGGAGCTATTTTTTGGGGATTTGGGGAGCTGGGTTCGGGGGATTTTGGGAGCAGTTTTGGGGATTTGGGGAGCTGGGTTTTAGGGGATTTTGGGAGCTGGTTTGGGGGGATTTTGGGAGCTGGTTTTGCAGGATTTTAGGAGCTGGGTTTTGGAAATTTCGGGAATTGGTTTGGGGATTTGGGGAGCTGGGTTTGGGGGGGATTTTAGGATCTGTTTTTTGGGATTTTAGGAGCTATTTTGGGGGGGATTTGGGGAGCTGGGTTTTAGGGGATTTTGGGAGCAGTTTTGGGGGATTTTGGGAGCAGTTTTGGGGGGATTTGGGGAATTGTTTTGGGGGATTTGGGGATCTGGTTTTGGGGGATTTTAGGAGCTGGGTTTTGGAAATTTCGGGAATTGGATGGGGGATTTAGGAGCTGGGTTTGGGGGGATTTTAGGATCTGGTTTTTGGGATTTTTGGAGCTATTTTTTTGGGATTTGGGGAGCTGGGTTTGGGGGATTTTGGGAGCTATTTTTTGGGGGATTTGGGGAGCTGGGTTTTAGGGGATGTTGGGATTTGTTTTGGGGGGATTTGGGAGCTGGTTTGGGGGATTTTGGGAGCTGGTTTGGGGGATTTTGCGATTTGGTTTTGGGGGATTTTGGGATCTGGTTTTAGGGGATTTTGGGAGCTGGGTTTTGGGGATTTGGGGATTTGTTTTGGGGGGATTTGGGGAGCTGGGTTTTGGGAATTTCGGGAATTGTTTTGGGGATTTAGGAGCTGGGGTTTAGGGGATTTGGGGAATTATTTGGGGGGCATTTTGGCAGCTGGGTTTTTGGGGGATTTGGGGAGCTGGGTTTGGAGATTTTGGGAGCAGGTTTTGGGGTGCAGCAGCTGAACCCCAGATCCTTGGAAGGATCGTTTTCCGGGATCAGCTCCGGGAAGAGCGGCCCCTGCATTCCCTGCTCCCGGCTGCCAGCCCCCGTTAATGATTTATCCCTCGTTAAACATTGTCCGGGAAGCAGGAAGGGAAGTGGGAAGGGCCTTGCTGGGAATTCCAGGCTGTGGGGGCGCTTTGGGGTGACTCTTTTTTCCAGGGATTGATGCTGGGAAAGACCTTTGGGATGATTTGGGAATAGGGCTGGGGAATTCCTGCCTGGATCCAGCCTGGAAAATCAGCTGGAAAACCCTGAATCCCGGGAAGGCTCCCAGGATGGGACACCTGGGATGGCGGGAGGTGTCCCTGCCCATGGGAATGGGATGGGATTTAGGAATTCCAACCCAAACGGGTCGGGAATTCCAGAGGAAAGCTTTGGATCCCGAAATGCGCAGCCGGAGGTGCTCGGGAGGGGAGCAGCAGCCGAGGGATTGTGGGACGCATCCCCAAATCCCCGGGAGGACGAGAGGCTGGGCTCGGGACTGGGAAAACCAATGGAATGGGGGGGGGGGGGGACCCCCCAAGCAGGGCCGGCCTTGGATCTCCTCATCCCGGGCTCAGATCTGCTTCCCGATCCTCTTCCCAAGCCTGCGTGGGGATGGAGGGGCCGTCAGATCCCACCCTTGGATCCCGTCAGATCCCAACCCTTGGATCCCGTCAGATCCCACCCTTGGATCCCGTCGGATCCCATCCCTTGGATCCCGTCAGATCCCAACCCTTGGATCCAGTCAGATCCCAACCCTTGGATCCCGTTAGATCCCATCCTTGGATCCAGTCAGATCCCAACCCTTGGATCCAGTCAGATCCCAACCCTTGGATCCCGTTAGATCCCATCCTTGGATCCAGTCAGATCCCATCCCTTGGATCCCGTCAGATCCCACCCTTGGATCCAGTCAGATCCCACCCTTGGATCCCGTCAGATCCCAACCCTTGGATCCCGTCAGATCCCACCCTTGGATCCCGTCGGATCCCATCCCTTGGATCCCGTTAGATCCCATCCTTGGATCCAGTCAGATCCCAACCCTTGGATCCAGTCAGATCTCAACCTTTGGATCCCATCAGATCCCACCCTTGGATCCAGTCAGATCCCAACCCTTGGATCCAGTCAGATCCCACCCTTGGATCCAGTCAGATCCAAACCCTTGGATCCAGTCAGATCCCAACCCTTGGATCCAGTCAGATCCCATCCTTGGATCCCGTCAGATCCCACCCTTGGATCCAGTCAGATCCCCCCCTTGGATCCCGTTGGATCTCAACCTTTGGATCCCGTCAGATCCCACCCTTGGATCCAGTCAGATCCCAACCCTTGGATCCCATTGGATCTCATCCCTTGGATCCCGTTGGATCCCACCCTTGGATCCAGTCAGATCCCAACCCTTGGATCCAGTCAGATCCCAACCCTTGGATCCCATTAGATCCCAACCCTTGGATCCAGTCAGATCCCATCCCTTGGATCCTGTCAGATCCCATCCCTTGGATCCCGTCAGATCCCACCCTTGGATCCCGTTGGATCTCATCCCTTGGATCCCGTCAAATCCCAATCCTTGGATCCCGTTGGATCCCATCCCTTGGATCCCGTTGGATCCCAACCCTTGGATCCAGTCAGATCCCAACCTTTGGATCCCATTAGATCCCGACCCTTGGATCCCATCAGATCCCACCCCCTCGCTTCCATCAGACCCCACCCTTGGATCCCATCGGATCCCCCCCATTCGATCCCAGCCCAAAATCTGGGATCTGCAGCCACCGATCCCAACCCTCGGCAGGGACCTCGGGCTTGGTCTGCAGCCAAAATGCCCAAATCCCATAAAAACAAGGATGGGGCTCCAGCTGTCCCTGGAGTCGGGTGGGGAACATTTCCAGTTTGGGACAGCCGGGATTTTATTGGGAAGCTCCTGGCTGGCACCAGGGACTCATCCCAAAGCTCCTCCCCTTGGAAATCCCCCCAATTCCCTGGAAATATCCCCAGGATCTCATCCCAAACCTCTTCCCCTGCTTGGGGGGGACAAATCCTCTCCGGTTTCCTGGGAATTCATCCCCTCCAAGCAGGTGGGAAGGTTTGGGATGAATCCTTGGGGATATTCCCGGGGAATTGGGGGGAATTCATCCCCTCCAAGCAGGTGGGAAGGTTTGGGATGAATCCTTGGGGATATTCCCGGGGAACTGGGGGGAATTCGTCCCCTCCAAGCAGGTGGGAAGGTTTGGGATGAATCCTTGGGGATATTCCCGGGGAACTGGGGAGGGATTTTTCCCCCCCAAAGGTGGAAAAGCTCTGCCAGCCCTGGCAAAGGAGGAAAAGGGCAGGGGGGGAGCAAATCCCAAATCCTTCTTTCCGTGTAAATCCGCCGTAAAGGAGCCGAGTGTCACCGAGGGATTTAAGCCCCGGCTTAAAATAGGGAGTGATCCTAAAAATAGACACTAATCCCGGGATGGGGACAGCCACGAGTGACACTAATCCCGGGATGGGGACAGGATCGGGATGGGGACAGCCACGAGTGACACCAATCCTGGCATGGGGCCGGGATTGGGATGGGGCTGGGATTGGGATGGAGACAGGATTGGATTGGGGCTGTGACTGGGACAGGGACAGGACTGGGATGGGGACAGGATTGGGATGGGGACAGCCATGAGTGACACTAATCCTGGCATGGGGCTGGGATTGGGATGGGGACAGGATTGGGATGGAGACAGGATTGGGATGGAGACAGGATTGGGATGGGGCCGGGATGGGGATGGGGACAGGATTGGGATGGAGACAGGATCAAGATGGGGCTGGGATCGGGGGTGGGGACAGGATCGAGATGGGGACGGGATCAGGATGGGGGCTGGGATCGGGATGGGGATGGAATTGGGGTTGGGACAGGATTGGGATGGGGCTGGGATTGGGATGGGGACAGGATTGGGATGGGGACAGGATTGGGATGGGGACAGGATTGGGATGGGGACAAGATCAGGATGGGGACGGGATCGGAATGGGGACAGGATCGGGATGGGGACAGGATCGGGATGGGGACAGATGGGGCCGGGATTGGGATGGGGACAGGATTGGGATGGGGACAGGATTGGGATGGGGACAGGATCAGGATGGGGACGGGATTGGGATCGGGACGGGATCAAGATGGGGACAGGATTGGGATGGGGACGGGATCGGGATGGGGACAGGATCGGGATGGGGACAGGATCAGGATGGGGACAGGATCAGGATGGGGACAGGATTGGGATGGGGACGGGATCAAGATGGGGACAGGATCGGGATGGGGACGGGATCGGGATGGGGACGGGATCGGGATGGGGACGGGATCGGGATGGGGACAGCCACGAGTGACACCAATCCTGGCACGGGGCCGGGATTGGGATGGGGCCGGGATTGGGATGGGGCTGGGATTGGGATGGGGCTGGGATTGGGATGGGGCCGGGATTGGGATGGGGCTGGGGTTAGGATGGGGACAGCCATGAGTGACACCAATCCTGGCATGGGGCTGGGATTGGGATGGGGGTGGGATTGGGACAGGGACAGCCATAAGTGACACCAGTCCCGGAATGCGGCCTGGATTGGGATGGGGCTGGGATTGGGATGGGGACAGGATTGGATTGGGGCTGTGACTGGGACAGGGACAGGACTGGGATGGGGACAGGATTGGGATGGGGACAGCCGTGAGTGACACTAATCCTGGCATGGGGCTGGGATTGGGATGGGGACAGGATTGGGATGGGGACAGGATTGGGATGGAGACAGGATTGGGATGGGGCCAGGATGGGGATGGGGACAGGATTGGGATGGAGACAGGATCAGGATGGGGCTGGGATCGGGGTGGGGACAGGATCGGGATGGGGACGGGATCAGGATGGGGGCTGGGATCGGGATGGGGCTGGGATTGGGGTTGGGACAGGATTGGGATGGGGCTGGGATTGGGATGGGGACAGGATTGGGATGGGGACAGGATCAGGATGGGGACAGGATCAGGATGGGGACAAGATCGGGATGGGGGACAGGATCGGGATGGGGACAGGATCGGGATGGGGACAGATGGGGCCGGGATTGGGATGGGGACAGGATTGGGATGGGGACAGGATTGGGATGGGGACAGGAATGGGATGGGGACAGGATCAGGATGGGGACGGGATTGGGATGGGGACGGGATCAAGATGGGGACAGGATCGGGATGGGGACGGGATCGGGATGGGGACAGGATCGGGATGGGGACAGGATCGGGATGGGGACAGATGGGGCCGGGATTGGGATGGGGACAGGATTGGGATGGGGACAGGAATGGGATGGGGACAGGATCAGGATGGGGACGGGATCAAGATGGGGACGGGATCAAGATGGGGACGGGATCGGGATGGGGACGGGATCGGGATGGGGACGGGATCGGGATGGGGACAGGATCGGGATGGGGATGGGATCGGGATGGGGATGGGACTGGGATGGGAACAGCCATGAGTGACACTAGTCCCAGGATGGGGACAGGATTGGGACTGGGACAGGACTGGGATGGGGCTGGGATTGGGATGGGGACAAGATTGGGATGGGGACAGCCGTGAGTGACACCGATCCCAGGATGGGGCCAGGATTGGGATTGGGATTTGGATTGGGATTGGGATGCCCTTCCCGCTGTCCCTGCTCCATCCTGATCCCTTTAGGGAGGCTGGGAAAGGACCTCAGGTGGCGGGGACAGGCTGGGATTGACATTCCCGGTGGGAACAGAGGGGATCCCATTCCAGCACAACCATTGGGTAACCGGGTATTCCCAAAGATTCCCGGCCTTCGTCCCGATTCTTCCTTGCCCCAAAAAACAGGAGGTCACAGAATCCATTTTTTTACACTTTTCCTTGAGATTTGCCCTTTTTTATCCAAAAAAAAAAAAAAAAAAAGAGGAAGAAATTAAAGGAAAAGAGATCTGGAAGGGAAAAGGGAATTTTCCTGATTTCCAGGCTTCCCTGTGGATGTTCCCAAGAAGCTTCAAAGCCAAAGGGCGAGGGATGGAGGGACCCCACTGTCCCTGGAAGTTTTGGGGAGGGGGAAAACTGGGAAATCCCAGGGGAGGAGTTGGATCCATCCATCCATCCATCGATCCATCCCTGATCCATCCCTGATCCATCCCTGATCCATCCATCCATCCATCTGTCCATCCATCCATCCATCCATCCATCCATCCATCCCATCCATCCCTGATCCATCCATCCCTGATCCATCCATCCATCCATCCATCCCTGATCCATCCATCCATCCATCCATCCCTCCATCCATCCATCCCTCCCTCCACCCCTCCATCCATCCATCCATCCATCCATCCATCCATCCATCCATCCATCCATCCATCCCTCCATCCATCCATCCCTCCCTCCATCCCTCCATCCCTCCATCCCTCCATCCATCCATCCATCCATCCCTCCCTCCATCCCTCCATCCATCCCTCCATCCATCCATCCCTCCATCCATCCCTCCCTCCCTCCACCCCTCCATCCCTCCCTGTCTCCTCAGGTCGTGGCTCAGATCGACCGCCTGACGTCCGACTTCGCTCTGGACCTGGAGCCGGACGCTTGGACTCCGGCCACGGCCAGCAGCACGTCCAGCAGCGACCGCGGCGGCGCCAGCCTCGAGCTGGGCCCGCTGGACTTCGCCTCCTCCGACATCCTCTCGGACAGCTGGGAATTCTGCTCCTTCCTGGACGCCTCCACGCCCTCGGACCCTGGCGATTGTCCGGAGGCTCCGCGGCCGCCGCCGGCCCGCCTGATGAACGGGGGGGTCCCTTTGGCCAACGGCCCCCGCGGCGGCGGCGGGGGGACCCCGGATTCCTCCAGCGAGGAATGCTTCGGCAGCGTCGCCCTTCCCAAGATGCCGGCGCCGCGGCCGCCGGGCACGCGGGAGCGCGTCCGCTTCAGCGACAAGGTGCTCTACCACGCCCTGTGCTGCGACGACGACGGCGACGCCGGCGACGCCGCGGCCGCTCCCGGCGCCGACGGTGCCGAGGATCCCGCCAGGAAGGGGCCTCGGGAGCAGCTCCCGAGGAATCCGGGCGCGATCCCGATGAGGAGAAGCACGAGGAACAGCAGCACCCAGACCGTGGCCGATAAGAGCACGCAGACCTTGCTGCCCTACGTCCCGGCCAGGCAGAGAATTCCCAACAAAAACTGAGCCCGGATCCGGGTTTGGGATGGGTTCGGGGCGGGATGAGGGGTGGGGCAAAATCCCTGGGAAAGGGGCTGGAAAATATATATATAGATATAAATATAAATATATATTTCAATAAATCCGTACTCCTCATAGCAGCGGCACCGAATAGCCCGGTAATATCCCGATAATATCCCGATAATATCCTGATGATATCCCGATAAAATCCCGACAATATCCCCGTATCCCGATCATTTTCCAGGCTCAGGGAATTTGAAGGAGATCAATAAATCATTAAAGATATGGATGTGCCAGGAGGGGGCCGGCTGGCGCTTCCGGAGGATGGGAATGGGGCACGGATTGGGATGTGGGAATGTCGGAGCAGGTGGCAGGATGGGGAAGGGGAAATTTCCCTTGGCTGGGATGTTTTATCCCTGTTTGGGGTAGGAAAAATCAGTGGGATGGGATTTTTGGGGCACCGGGATATCCCTGGGATGGCACTGGAATGGCACTGGAATGTCATTCCCAGCTCTGAGAGGGACAACGAGGGGATCACCAAAACCACCCGGGATTGAGGAGCCGGCCTTGAGAACTCCTCGCCCCTCAATTCCCAACTTTTCCAGTGGGAATATCCCTGGCCCCGAGTCCGCATCCATCAGAAAATGCGGGAAAATCCTGCTTTTCCTGAGCTCCTGAATTCCCCTTTTCTGGGTCAAGGCACAAGAAACTTGGAAATCCCAGGGAAGGGGTGGAGGGATGGATCTAAAGGGATCCAGCCGGGAAAATCCATCCAGGTGGCAGCAGAGCCTGGACCTTGGTGGTGCTGATGCCAGCACATTCCTGGGATTGCTTTGCTCCCACTGGGAATGCTCAAGATGAAGGAAGAACTCAGGGCTGTGGGATCCATCCATCCATCCCACCATCCATCCATCCCTCCATCCCTCCATCCCTCCATCCATCCCTCCATCCATCCATCCCTCCATCCATCCCACCATCCATCCATCCCTCCATCCCTCCATCCCTCCATCCATCCCTCCATCCCTCCATCCATCCCTCCATCCCTCCATCCATCCATCCATCCATCCATCCATCCATCCATCCATCCCTCCATCCCTCCATCCCTCCATCCATCCCTCCATCCATCCCTCCATCCATCCATCCCTCCATCCCTCCATCCCTCCATCCATCCCTCCATCCATCCCTCCATCCATCCCTCCATCCATCCATCCCTCCATCCCTCCATCCCTCCATCCATCCCTCCATCCATCCATCCATCCATCCATCCATCCCTCCATCCATCCATCCATCCATCCCTCCCTCCATCCCTCCATCCATCCCTCCATCCATCCCATCTCCCCTCGTTTGGTTTTGATCCCGTTTTTTTGGAATATTTTAATCTTTCCGAGTTCTTCCCGTTTTATACCCGGGGCCGTCGTTGGCTTTGCTCCTCTGGGGTGGAATGGGATCCTGATGGAACCTTCTCCACATGTTGGCCCCTGGATCTGCGAATTCCTCCTGCCCAGATGTTGGGATGGGATCCTTCTCCACATGTTGGGATCAGAACCTTCTGGAGCCTCTGGAAAATGGGATTTGTCCTGTCCAGATCCTGGGATCAGAACTTTCTCCAGATGTTGGGATGGGAACCTTTTCCAGGCCCTGGATCCTGGGATTTGGGCTGTCCAGATGTTGGGATCAGAACCTTCTGGAGCTCCTGGATCTGGGAATTGCCCCCCCCCCCCCACCCTGACACCGCCCTTGGAAAACTCAGCCCGGAACGCCGGCATTCGCATCCATACGGGAAAAAAATCCATGGGATAACGACTTTTTTTTGGGAATCCTTCCGTGCCCCCCGATCCTGACTGATCCCGATGCCCATCCCGCATTCCCAATCCCGGATATTCCCATTTTTCCCAGTGCCGATTCCCTCTTCCCTCTTCCGCCACATTCCTGGGAATGCTCCGGATCCCGGGGGATCCCTCCCATCTCTGGGGACCCCTGGGAGCCACTCCCGGATTTTTTTTTGGGGAATTCGGCCGTCTCTGAGCTGGATAAATTTGGCTCAGCCGGAGCTTTTCCAGCCTGGTTCTATTTTTAGGGATTCTGGCCTGGATCCAATCCCGGCTTCTCCCAGGGAAACGTTCCCGCTGTTCCCGGCCTTTCCCTGCTTCCGGGAAAAACCGGGATGGGCAGGAAAAACGGGAGCAGCCCCCCAAAATTTGGGAATTCTCTCCCAGCTCCAGGGGTTCGGAAAGACTCCGATCCCAGGATGGGAAAGTGGGAAGCGCGGGGAACGATCCCGAATTTCCTTTGGAGGAAAATTGGGGGATGAAATTCCCACTCTCCCGGCTGGAATTCCATCCCCCGGAGCTGGGAATTGATCGAGGATTGAAGGAATTCCAGCTTTTCCTCAGAATTTTTCCCTCTCGACGACCAGGGACGTTGCCCTTGGAGATCCAGGATCCCAGGGAGGGGCTTGGGATCCCTGGATTGGGATCGGGGTGGGATTTTGGGATCCCTGGATCCCAGGATCAGCTCAGGATCCCTGGATTGGGTTTGGGATGGGATTTTGGGATCCCTGGATTCCAGGAAGCTCCTCAGGATCCCTGGATCAGCCTCAGGATGGGATTTTGGGATCTCCCAGTTCCTGGAAGCTGCTCAGGATCTCTGGATCGGGATCAGGGTGGGATTTTGGGATTCCTGGATCCCAGGAAGCTGCTCGGGATCCCTGGATCAGCCTCAGGATGGGATTTTGGGATCCCCAATCCCAGGGATGGGAATTTTGGGAATCCTGGATCCCAGGAAGCTGCTCAGGATCCCTGGATCAGCCTCAGGATGGGAATTTCGGATCCTCCAGCCCCAGGGATGGGATTTTGGGATCCCCAATCCCAGGGAAGGATTTTTGGGATCCCTGGATCGGCCTCAGGGTGGGACTTTGGGATCCCTGGATCCCAGGATGTGCTCAGGATCCCTGGATCGGCTCGGGGTGGGATTTTGGGATCCCCAATCCCGGGGAAGGATTTCTGGGATCCCTGGATCGGCCTTGGGATGGGATTTTGGGATCCCTGGATCCCAGGACGTGCTCATCGGAATTCCGATGGGATCAAGCTCGAGGTGGAATTTCGGGATCTGGGTCCTGCTCTGAGCCAAATTTGGGGATTGGGAATTTCAGGATTTGGGGATTTGGAAATTGGGAAATTGGGAATTGGGAATTTCAGGATTCGGGATTTGGGAATTTTGGGATTTGGGGATTTGGGAATTTGGTAATTTCGGGATTCGGGATTTGGGAATTTGGGAATTGGAAATTTGGGATTTTTGGGATTTGGAATTTTGGGATTTGGGATTTCGGGATTTGAGGATTTGGGGATTTGGGATTTGGGAATTTCGGAATTTGGGATTTGGGGATTTTGGGATTTGGGAATTGGGAATTTCAGGATTTGGAATTTTGGGATTTGGGATTTGAGGATTTGGGAATTTCAGGATTTGGGATTTGGGGATTTGGGAATTTTGGGATTTGGTATTTGGGAATTTTGGGATTTGGGATTTGGGGATTTGGGAATTTCAGGATTTGGGATTTTGGGATTTGGGAATTTTGGGATTTGTGAATTTGGGATTCTCTCCTCAGATCCTGTTTTTTATTCAATAACCCCCCCCCAAAAAAAAAAAAAAAAAAAAAAGGAGTTTCCAGCCCAATTCCGGGTTAATTCCAGGCATTTCCTGCCATCATTTGGGATTTATTATCCAGGGGGAAAATCCCAAATGGACCGGAAGAGGCAAAATCTGGGAGAAATTCCCATTTTGGGGGGCACAGTTTTCCCTTGGGAAGCTTTGGAGAGGGAACGCGACGCTTTTCCAGAGCCTGGAATCGGGAAGCGGTGGGAATTTGGGGGGAAAAGGGATCCTTCAAGGGCCAAAAAAAGCGGGAAAAAGTGAAAATTCCAGGGGTTTATCCCGCCTTGATTCACTTCCTGCTGATCCCGGAGTTCGGGATCTGCTCTGGGAGGGATTCCTTGGAGCGAATCCTGCGGAATTCCACCCAAATTTTGCTCCGTGAGTCATTCCAGGGTTGAAAAAAAGCCGGGAAAAGTGAAAATTCCAGGGTTTTATCCCGCTTGGATGCACTTCCAGCCTTCTCCTGGAGTTTCGGGATCCGCTCTGGGAGGGATTCCCGGGACCGAATCCCGCGGAATTCCACCCAAATTTTGGGTGTGGATCATTTAAAAAGTGGGAGAAGTGAAAATTCCAGGTTTTTATCCTGCCTGGATTCACTTCCTGCTGATCCCGGAGTTCGGGATCCGCTCCGGGAGGGATTCCCGGGACCGAATCCCGCGGAATTCCAGCCAAACTTCGCTGCGCGCCTCCCGCCCGTGTTCCCCCCGCGGGGAAGGAAAAGGAGGAGCGGGAGGAGGAGGAGGGAGAGGAGGAAGAGGAGGAGGAGGGAGGAAGGCTCAGGAAAGGAGGAGGAGGAGGGGGAGGGAGGGAGAGGAGGAGGAGGAGGGAGGAAGGCTTGGAGAAGGAGGAGGAGGCAGAGGAGGAGGAGGAGGAGGAGGAGGAGGAGGAGCAGGAGGAGGAGGAGGAGCGGGAGGGAGGAAGGCTCGGGAAAGGAGCAGGAGGAGGAGGAGGAGAAGGAGGAGGGAGGAAGGCTCGGAAAAGGAGGAGGAGGAGGAGCAGGAGGAGGAGCAGGAGGAGGAGGAGGAGCGGGAGGGAGGAAGGCTCGCAGCAGCAGCCGCAGCAGCAGCAGGGGCGGCCTCGCTGCCGTGGCCGCGCTCCCGGCGCGCTCCGAGCTGGGACGGGCCCTGCGCTGAGCCCGCGAGCGCCGCGCGGGTGCCTCCGCCATGGCCCCGGGGCTGGCACCGGCCGCGTCCCCGGCGCTGTGGCGGCGCTGGGCGCTCTGGGCCGGCCTGGTGGCGCTGGCGGCGGCGCAGGAGCCGTGGCGGCAGCTGATCCAGTGGGAGAACAACGGGCGGCTCTACAGCCTCCTCAACAGCGGCGCCGAGTTCCTGCCCGCCCGCCGCGAGCGGCCCGCGGGGAACCGCCTGTGGCTGGCGGGCACCGGGGGCACCGCGGGGACAGCGGGGACAGCGGGGACAGCGGGGACAGCGGGCACAGCGGGGACAGCGGGCAGCGTCCGCCGCCAGGCCCCCGCCTCGGGCACAGTGCGGGGACAAGCGCGACATCCCTTCGGCTTCGGCCAAGTGCCGCCCAACTGGAGGGACGGCCCGCTGGGCGACAGCGCGGGGCTGGCAGCGGGGGCACAGCGGCGACCACCGGCACGGGGCCGCCAAGCCACCGGCACAGCCCCCGGCGTGGCCTCGGTGGCCTCGGTGTCCTCGTTCGCCTTCGCCGCGGCGGGACAGCCGCCGTTTGTCGCCGCGGGGGTGGCGGGACAGTCGCCGTTTGTGCCCTCCGGGGTGGCCCCGCAGTCGCCGTTTGTGCCCTCGGGGGTGGCCCCGCAGTCGCCGTTCGTCCCCTCGGGGGTGGCACCGCACGGGGAGCGCCCCGAGGGTGTCCCCGCGTCGCGGAGCGCGGTGGGGACCGGGATAGGGACCGGGATGGGGACCGGGATGGGGACCGGGATGGGGACCGGGATGGGGCCAGGGACGGGGGTGGCGTTCCCGCTGCATCCCGAGGAGTTGGGCGAGGAGCAGATTCCCTACGGAGCCGCGTTCCCGCTGGATCGCCGGTATTCCCACAGTTTGTACCACGATGCCGAGCCGCAGGCCGGGATGGCCTCCATGGAAAACCTGCAGCTGCCGCTGGGATTTGGGGAGCAGCTCCCACCCCAAGAGCCGCAGCCGCCGTTCCGGGAATCCTTTGGGATTGCCCATCCCGAGCCTTTCATTCCCGGCCGGAGCCTGGAAATCCCACAGGCCGTGCCCGACAGCCAAGCCCGGCTCAGCGTGGGCAGCGTCTACAGGCCCAGCTTTGGGGCGCGGGGTGAGTTTGGGGTTTTGCGCGGGGGTGAGTTTGGGGTTTTTCCTTGGGATGGGATGGGGCTGGGATTGCCGGGATTCGCTCGGGGGTTGGGTGTGGGGATAAATCCCGAGGGGTTCTTGGAGAGCCGGGGGCTTTTGGGAATGACGGGAGCAGGGAGGGAAGGGAAGGGAAGGAGCAGGACCCGGCTGGGGGGGGCTGGGATTGGGATTGGAATGGGGGCTGGGCCATGTCCAAAGTTATCCCAAACTTTTGGGAGGGGGCTGTGCCGTGTCCAAAGTTATCCCAAACTTTTGGGGTGGGGACTGTGCAGTGTCCCGGGTCATTCCTGGGGTCTATCCCAGGTCATTCCCTCATTTTGGGATGGGGTTGTGCCGTGCCCAAGGTAATCCCAGACTTTTGGGATGGGACTGTGCCGTGTCCCAGCTCATCCTTCATCCATAGGGTGTCCATGTGCCATGGATTGGGGTCACACCGGGATGGGGCAGGGCTGGATACCGGTTATCCTGGATCCATGGGGTGTTTGGGATGGGGCAGGGCTGGATCCCGGTTATCCCACATCTGTGGGGTGTTTGGGATGGGGCAGGGCTGGATCCCGGTTATCCCAGATCCATGGGGAGTTTGGGATGGAGCAGGGCTGGATCCCGGTTATCCCGGATCCATGGGGTGTTTGGGATGGGGCAGGGCTGGATCCCGGTTATCCCGGATCCGTGGGGGTGTTTGGGATGGGGCAGGGCTGGATCCCGGTTATCCCACATCCATGGGGTGTTTGGGATGGGGGCAGCGCTGGATCCCCGTTATCCCGGATCCGTGGGGTATCCATTGGGATCACCCCGTGCTCCTGGCATGGTGGCAGCGCTGGATCCCCGTTATCCTGGCCGGGACCTGCTCCATTCCCGGCGGGATGGACAGACGGATCCCTCCCCATCCCGCTGCCCCCGATCCCGATGGAATCCCAGGGATTTTGGCCGAGTTTTCCGAGAGTTTTCGCTCCGTGCTGGAGCTGGAGGGCGTGAGGAGCCTGCGGAGTCATTCCCGGCCCATCCCTCGGGAATCCCATCCCAGCCTGACCCCGTGGCCCGTCCAGCCCCATCCCTGTTTTCTGGGAAAAGCCCATCCCGGAGGATTTGGGGCCGTGGGAAGGGCCCATCCCAGCCCTGCCCGGGGAGTAAACACAGACAGGGAGGGAACGCTCCGAGCTCCGGCCGGGAAAAACTCGGGAATGGGGTTTGGAGGGAGTGAAGGATGTGAGGGATTTAGGGACGCACAGGGATCGGGAATGCCGGCATTCCCGAGGCTCCGGAGGGACGTTGGCGACAGCTGACCCACGGATGACCCGGGAAGTGGGAAAAATTCCGGGAAAAATTCCAGGAAAAATTCCTGCTGTCCCCATTAGCGGCATCCGTGTCCTTCCGGGATCCCTGGAATTGGGGAACCCCGGTAATTCCCGGAGCCCTCCCGCTTCCCTGCTTTTCCTGGATAAATGTAACGGGAATCGAGCTCGATCCCGTGAAATCCCGGCCACTCGCGGTGCTTTGGGAATGTTGTCACTTCCCAGGGATCCTAACTGGAGCGAACAATTTGGGCGTTAATTGTCAGTTATTAATTAATTATTAATTATTCATTAATTCCGTGGCCAAAGCTCCTCGGGAGCCTCCTAATCCCGGCTCGGCTCTGCCAGGAATGCTCGGCATTCCTGGCCCCCGGCTGGGGGTTAATGAAGGAATCCGATCCCGCTGCTGCTTTTTATGGGGGAATTATCGGGGTTTCTGTGGGAACGGGAGGGTCGGAAGCGCGTGGGGAAATCTGGGAAGAGGGGCCGGGAAAGATTCCAGGCCTGATCCAGAGCTGGGAGAGGAGAGGAGCAGCTCCTGGAGGGGGTGGGAAAGGGAAGGGGGATGCAGAGCCCAAAAAGTGGTCCCCTACCCCACTCCCAAACTGGATCCCAACCCCGATCCCATCTCCAGGGGTTCCTCATCCCAATCCCAACCCTGATCCCATCTCCGGGGGTTTCCCACCCCAATTCCAATCCCGATCCCATCTCCGGGGGTTTCCCACCCCAATTCCAACCCCGATCCCATCTCCAGAGGCTTCCTGGCTCCAATCCCATCTCCAGGGGTTCCTCATCCCAATCCCAACCCCAATCCCATCTCCAGGGGTCCCTCACTCCGATCCCAACCCCAATCCCATCTCCAGGGGTTCCTCACCCTGATCCCAACCTCGATCCCATCTCCAGGGGTTCCTCACTTCAATCCCAACCCCGATCCCATCTCCAGGAGTTCCTCACCCCAATCCCAACCCCAATCCCATCTCCAGCGGTTCCCCCACCCCGATCCCATCTCCAGGGGTTCCTTGCCCCAATCCCATCTCCAGGGTTTCCTCATCCGAATCACAATCCCGATCCCATCTCCAGGAGTTCCTCATCCCAATCCCATCTCCAGGGGTTCCTCACCCCAATTCCAACCCCGATCCCATCTCCAGGGGTTCCTCACCCCAATCCCAACCCTAATCCCATCTCCAGGGGTTCCTCACTTCGATCCCCAACCCCAATCCCATCTCCAGGGGTTCCTCACTTCGATCCCAACCCCAATCCCATCTCCAGGGGTTCCTCACCCCAATCCCAACCCCAATCCCATCTCCAGGGGTTCCTCACCCCAATCCCAACCCCAATCCCATCTCCAGGGGTTCCTCACCCCAATCCCAACCCCGATCCCATCTCCAGGGGTTCCTCACCCCAATCCCAACCCCGATCCCATCTCCAGGGGTTCCTCACCCTGATCCCAACCCCAATCCCATCTCCAGGGGTTCCTCACTCCAATCCCAACCCTGATCCCATCTTCAGGGGTTCCTCACCCCAATCCCAACCCCAATCCCATCTCCAGGGTTCCTCACCCCTCCAATCCCAACCCCGATCCCATCTCCAGGGGTTCCTCATTCTGATCCCAGCCCCGATCCCATCTCCAGGGGTTCCTCACCCTGATCCCAACCCCAATCCCATCTCCAGGGTTTCCTCACCCCAATCCCAACCCCAATCCCATCTCCAGGGGTTCCTCATTCTGATCCCAGCCCCGATCCCATCTCCAGGGGTTCCTCACTCCAATCCCAACCCCGATCCCATCTCCAGGAGGGTTTTTCCCCATGACCCCATGGATTGGGTGGCCCAGGGATGGTTTTGGAAGGAAAGCAGGATTTGGGAATTCCAGGGGGTGACAGAGCTCGGGTCCCACTGAGCCGGAGTGGGGGTGGGCGTCACCCTGGATGGGCCGAGAGGTGTCGGAATTCCCGGGAAGTCTCCCTTTGGTGGGGTTGGATTTGGGGTTGGGATGATTCCGGGGGTGTCACAAGCGGCTGGGAATGCTGGGATTGCGTGGGGATGGAGGAGGGAATCTGGGGTGGGATTGGGATTGGGATCCATGGGATGGGATGGGATGGGATCCATGGGATGGGATTGGGGATGGGATGGGATGGGATGGGATGGGATGGGATCCATGGGATGGGATCCATGGGATGGGATGGGATGGGATGGGATGGGATGGATTTGGATTGGGATGGGATTGGGATGGGATGGGATCCATGGGATCCATGGGATCCATGGGATCCATGGGATGGATGGGATGGGATGGGATGGGATGGGATGGGATGGGATGGGATGAATAGGATTGGGATGGGATGGGATGGATGGGATTGGGATTGGGATTGGGATGGGATGGGATGACGAAAACCCTTTGGTCACCTTCAGGTGTCCCCATCCCCATTCCCATCCCCATTCCCATCCCCATTCCCATCCCCATTCCCATCCCCATCCCATCCCCATCCCATCCCCATCCCATCCCCATCCCCATCCCCATCCTCCTCCCCCATCCCCATTCCCATTCCCGTTCCCATCCCCATCCCATTCCCATCCCCATCCCGTTCCCATCCCATCCCCCATTCCCATCCCCATCCTCCTCCCCATCCCCCATTCCCATCCCCATCCCATCCCCATCCCCATTCCCATCCCCATCCCATCCCCATCCCCCATCCCCATCCCCATCCCCATCCCATCCCCATCCCCATCCCCATCCCATCCCCATCCCCATCCCATTCCCATCCCATCCCCATCCCCATCCCCATCCCCATCCCCATCCCCATCCCCATCCCCATCCCCATTCCCATCCCCATTCCCATCCCCCATTCCCCCATCCCCATCCCCATCCCCATCCCATCCCCATCCCATCCCCATCCCCATCCCATCCCCATCCCCATCCCCATCCCATTCCCATTCCCATCCCCATCCCCATCCCCATCCCCATCCCCATCCCCATCCCATCCCATCCCCATCCCCATCCCCATCCCATCCCCATCCCATTCCCATCCCCATCCCATCCCCATCCTCCTCCCCATCCCCATTCCCATCCTCCTCCCCCATCCCCATCCCCATTCCCATCCCATCCCCATCCCATTCCCATCCCATTCCCATCCCCATCCCCATCCCATTCCCATTCCCATTCCCATCCCATTCCCCATCCCCATCCCCATCCCCATCCCATTCCCCATTCCCATCCCATCCCCATCCTCCTCCCCATCCCCATTCCCATTCCCGTTCCCATCCCCATCCCATCCCATCCCCATTCCCATCCCATCCCCATCCCCATCCCCATCCCCATCCTCCTCCCCATCCCCATTCCCATTCCCGTTCCCATCCCCATCCCATCCCATCCCCATCCCCATTCCCATCCCCATCCCCATCCCCATCCCCATCCCATCCCATCCCCATCCCCTTCCCATCCCCATCCCCATTCCCCTCCCATCCCCATCCCCATCCCATTCCCATCCCATTCCCATCCCCATCCCATTCCCATCCCCATCCCATCCCCATCCTCCTCCCCATCCCCCATCCCCATCCCCATCCCCATCCCCATCCCCTCCCCATCCCCATCCCATTCCCATCCCATCCCCATCCCATTCCCATCCCATTCCCATCCCCATCCCATTCCCATCCCCATCCCATCCCCATCCTCCTCCCCATCCCCATTCCCATCCCCATCCCCATCCCATCCCCATCCTCCTCCCCATCCCCATTCCCATCCCCATCCCATCCCCATCCCCACCCCATTCCCATCCCCATCCTCCTCCCCATCCCCATTCCCATCCCCATCCCCATTCCCATCCCCATCCCCATCCCATCCCATCCCCATCCCCATTCCCATCCCCATTCCCATCCCCATCCCCATCCCCATCCCCATTCCCATCCCCATCCCATTCCATCCCATTCCCATCCCCATCCCATTCCCATCCCCATCCCCATCCCCATCCCATCCCCATCCTCCTCCCCATCCCCATTCCCATCCCCATTCCCATCCCATCCCATCCCCATTCCCATCCTCCCCATCCCATCCCCATCCCATCCCCATCCTCCTCCCCATCCCCATTCCCATCCCCATCCCCATCCCATCCCCATCCCCATTCCCATCCCATCCCCATCCCATCCCCATCCCATCCCCATCCTCCTCCCCATCCCCATCCCCATCCCATCCCATCCCCATCCCATCCCCATCCTCCCATCCCCATCCCCATCCCCAT
The DNA here is from genome assembly GCF_020740725.1 of Corvus hawaiiensis. Taxonomy (NCBI): domain Eukaryota; kingdom Metazoa; phylum Chordata; class Aves; order Passeriformes; family Corvidae; genus Corvus; species Corvus hawaiiensis. Next base: position 20,592,806 of record NC_063225.1, on the reverse strand, counting down.
CCCCCCCATTCCCATCCCCATCCCATCCCCATCCCCATCCCCATCCCCATCCATCCCCATCCCCATCCCCATCCCCATCCCATCCCCATCCCCATCCCCATCCCATCCCCATCCCCTCCCCATCCCCATCCCATCCCCATCCCATCCCCATCCCCATCCCATCCCCATCCCCATCCCCATCCCCATCCCCATCCCCATCCCATCCCATCCCCATCCCCATCCCATCCCCATCCCCATCCCATCCCCATCCCATCCCCATCCCCATCCCCATCCCCATCCCCATCCCCATCCCCATCCCCATCCCCATCCCATCCCATCCCATCCCCATCCCCATCCCCATCCCCATCCCACCCCATCCCCATCCCCATCCCCATCCCCATCCCCATCCCCATCCCCATTCCCATCCCCATCCCCATCCCATTCCCATCCCATCCCCATCCCCTCCCCCATCCCCCATCCCCATCCCCTCCCATCCCCATCCCATTCCCCATCCCCATCCCATCCCCATCCCCATCCCATTCCCCATCCCCATCCCCATCCCCATCCCCACCCATTCCCCATCCCCATCCCCATTCCCATCCCCATCCCCATTCCCATCCCCATCCCCATCCCATTCCCATCCCCATCCC